>NC_056737.1:453538381-453838381 GCF_019279795.1 Protopterus annectens | reverse complement strand
AAAAGAGGCAAGAGGGGTCTGGAACATACTGGAGAAAATGGCAAGGAAACCAGGTTAATGGGAGCAAATAACTAGACAGGGAAAGATAAGAGTGCAATAAGGCCAAGAAGACATCTGGCCTGCAGGCTAGAGACTAATATCAATCACTAGTAGGGGAAGGCAGAGTATTGGCAAAGAGAAAAGGATAGGGGAATCTTAAGTGAAAAAACTGGTCTAATGAGGCTTTTAGTAGGATTTTGTTAGAAAAAGTGTTTGCACAAGTATTTTACACTCCAATCATGCTTCAAAGAATTTTTCCTCAGTTAGATAACAAATGTTGGAGGTGTGACGGGGAAGAAGAGGTAACTGAGAATGTGTGTTTTTGGAGGATAATGAATTGACAGAGTTAAAAAATTCCTTACAGAATATTCTGTCAAAAATATTGGGTGAGCAAATGACTGCAACCAAGACTAGTGTTTTTTGAGTTGGGACATAGTATCTCAACTGACTAAACATGGTAAGGCCTTATTAATTATGTTGGCTGCCAAAAAATAAAATTACAAGAAAATTAAATGGAGTTTTGTGGAGAGGAGGCAAACATTAATAGTACAATGATGATCCACAGGAAAGCAGAGTGTAGGAAAAAAACTGCTAACGGTGGTGATTCTTAATACAGAAAATGCAAATCAAGAGAGTCGGCTGAGATTTAACGAGTAGGGCAATTGTAGCATTTGCATTCCCTAACAGAATAATAGGATTAATTAAAAAAAAACGAATAAGGGGGTTTGGGGTTAATTAGGAGGATACACAAAGGCTCATTGACAAGAGTTAAAGTGGAAGAATTTTTCTCCAAAAGATGCGTTTAAACATGGAAACAAAGCAAAGGTGTACTCTTGTTTGCTTTACACAAAGATAATGTCTAGTGTTTTTTCCTCCTACAAAAAAATGCTTACTAGCAGCACAATAATATCTTCATGCATGCGATCAACTACTGGTAAAAAAATGAAACATTTTTATTCCATGCAAAGCTAAAATAAAGTACAGTTGCGTAAAATCTTATCATAAAGTAGATGCCTCTCTTCACTGTTGCAGTATTCATAACATTAGGGATCCCCTGTCAAAGGTGGCCGAAGTCCAGACAGTATACCAAAGCCTTTTGGTTGCTTTAAGGTACACCGCACATCACATGTATGCTCCTCGCATAACATACAGCATAAAGCAGACGTCTTGACATACCATCCTCAGAACTGAAAGCCCCAGTAGGAACACTAGTCCAAGGAAAAGAAAAAGGTAACCAGTACATCCAGAAGACAAATGGACCAGGATAAGGAGGGAGGGTATGAATACTGCAACAGTGAAGAGAAGGGCACATACCGCTATGGTAAGATTTTGCACAGCTGTACTACTTCCTTCAATTTCACTGTTTGCATTACTCATAACATTAGCAAGAGTGCCAAAGCTCAGGAAGAAATGAGAGGAGGAAGGACCAGCAGAGCCCTCTAGTAAGCCATGAAGGATGAACCTAGCAAAATCAACTCCATCTCTGGAGATTCTATCCAACTTGTAGTGCTTGGTAAATGTATGCACAGAAGTCTAGGTAACTCTCTCAAGAATAGTGTTAGTATCCAAACCCTTGGAAAAAAGCAGAAGAACCCACAGCCCTAGTATAATGAGTCTTAACAGAATAAGGAAGGCTCTTACCATGAAAGGAATAAAGAGAAATGGGTTTTGAGATCTAATAAGAAACAGTTTGCTTGGATACAGCTAATCCTAAGGATCTAGGATGAAAGGAAACAAAAGCTGATCAGATTTCCTAATAATGCTGGCCTTAGCCAAATAAAATCTAAATTGTCTATGCACATCAGTGTGCAGCACCTTCTCACTGGAAGATTGCAGAGAAAGGAAAAGGGTGGATAAATGAACAGACTGATTGGGGGACAACTCATTCATCACCTTGGGCATAAAAGGAGGATTAGTACACAAGGATACCCTGTCCTCATGAAATAATAATAAAAAAGAAGAAGGACAAGCCGTAAAGGCTTGAAGCTCAAACACCCATCTGGCAGAAATAAGGGCTAACAAAAGTACAACCTTCCAAGAGCAATGTTGCAAGGAAGCTGAAGCTACAGGCTCAAAAGTAGCCCTATCAATTTTTCAAAAACAAAAATTAAGATCCCAAGGAGGACGAACAGATTTCCTGGGAAGTCTAATATGAAGGGTGTCTTTTAGGAATGGTTAAGCCTCAAATCTAGAAGCTAAAGGAGGAGGTAAAAGCAAACAAGCAGAGGCAGCTGGTAAGTGGGCCTTAACAGAAGAATAAGCCAACCCAGCACTGGTTCTCTTATCTGCGTGAATTGCTCAAAGGAACATCCACAATAAGTGGATCCAGATTTCAAAAAAAGACACCAAACGGAAAACCTCTTCCATTAGGTTAAGTAGGATTTCCAAGTATAGGGCTGCCTAACCTATTGCAGGATGCTAAGCACATCCTAGGAAAAAAGGTGTCTACCTGGAAACAAAATCCTATCACCCACAGTGTCAGCTGAAGAGTGGACAGGTAGGGGTGGAGGAGAGATCCCTTGTCTTGTGCGAGTACGTCCACCCTGAAGTAACTTGTGAGGATTGCCCTTAGCTAAACGTAGAAGAGAAGGGAACCAGTGCTGTCTTGGCCAAAAGGGAGTCACCAACAAGAATTTGGGAACATCCTGTTGAATTCTGAACAGGTCTTTTGGAATGAGGAGAAGGGAAGGGAAAACAAAGAAATACCCCTTCCAAGAAAAAAAGACAGGGTGTCCACCTTCCAAACCAGAGGACATAGGACTCTGGCACAAAATAGAGGAAGTTCTCTGTTCAGAGGGGTTGCAAACAGATCAATTGGAGGAGTACCCCAACCAATGGGCAATGTCCAGAAACACATATCTGTGAAGCATCCATTCATGTGATTGAGTTAAGAACCTGCTCAAAGTGTCTGCCACAATGTTTTTACTTGAGGGAATGTAAACTGCCTGAAGAGTCACTTGATATTGGATAGCAAGATCCCACACACTAAGTGTGTCAACCAGCAAAGATAAGCTCGTCCCCCCAGTTTGTTTACGCACCACATCACTAAGGTACTGTCTGTAAATACCTTGAGAGTTAATGGGAAGAAGAGAGAATGAAAAGCATAAAGCACCAGCAGAAGAGGTCTAATCTTTTTGATATTGACGTGCTTTGTTGAACAGCCAACCACACCACCTGCACTTTTAAGTAGCCAAAAGCTGCTCCCCATCCTATGTCTGAAGAGTCTGTGAACAGCCCCAGAGAGGGCAGAGGGTGGATGAAAAGGAAACCCAGGATTCAGAGATAACTGCTGGATCCACCACTGAAGTTCCCTCTTGAGACAAGGCAGAAGAGAAACCACAAAATCTAATGGATGGATGCACACGTTCAAGCCAAACTGTCTTCACATACCACTGAAACTTTCATGTGGAGTTTGGCCAGAGGGAGCACAGGGATGGTAGATGCCATGAAATCTAGAGGTCTCAGAAACTCAAAGGTTGTAACAGAGGCTACAGGAAAGAGTCTGAAAGAAGGAAATGCGTGTCTAGGCATTGGGAGGAGGCAGGGATGCCAGCATAGACACCTTCTGGACTCTGCTCTCCAGAAAAACATAGTGTTAAGGAGTCAAAAACAACTTTTTGAAGTTTATTGTGAATTGCAGGCTTTGCAGAAGGGAAATAGCAAAATGAAGATTTTGCATCAGAATCTATGGAGAGGATGCCTGAAACAGGGGGTCATCCAAGTAAGGAATACATGGATCCCCTGAATCCTGTAAAAATCAATCACAGGAGTGAGGCATTTGGTGAATACCCTTGGGGCAGTAGAAAGGCCAAAGGCAAAGCAGAGAAATGAAAATGCCAGGAAGCAACGAAGAAATGTAAAAACTTCCTAAAGAGGGAATGAATTGGAATATGGAGATAAGCATCCTTGAGATCCGGAGACAAGGCTGAGTGAGGAAACAAGAGAGGGAACAAAGTCTGAAGGGGCAACATTCGAAAGGAAGGCGCCTTCAGAAAAGTGTTTAGATGAGAAAGGTTCAGAATTGGTCTCGAAGTATCCTCTTTTCTGGGTACTAGAAACATTCTGGAGTAAAACTCCCTTCCCACTTTGGGACACAGGCACCTCCTGAATCAAAAGGGCCCAGAAAACCTCTGGAAAGAGGGAGAATGAACACTCGTAAAAGGGGGAAAGAGATTTCCAAACCATGAAATACCCCTGGCGAATAATGGAAAGGACCCAGGAATCCTGAGTAATCTGTAGCCAAACAGGGACAGGCAGAGGCGAAGAGAAAGAAGAAAGTGGCTGGGAACAGTACGATAAACGGCATCTGGCTTGTCTGGAAAAGGAGACTTCTGAGGCACAGAAGTCCGAGTAGTCTTAGCAGGAGGAGCCTGCTTGCCACCCTTTTTACCCTTAGGAGGACAGCAAGACTGCCTGAGAACAAAGGCTGGCTTATTGAGGTAGTTTTTTGAAACTTAGACACAGGAGAAACAAACACATGTTTAAATTCCTGTAAAGCCATGTCCTTATTCCTGAACGGACTTAAACATAGCAGCAGAAGCAGCTTCACCAAACAAGTATTATCAGGATGAGCATCCATCAACTTAGCTTTAACATCATTAGGCAAAGACAGAAGCCAAAGTCAAGAATACCTCTCATCACTGATCCAAAAGCAGCAGCCCTAGAGGAAGCATCGGTTACATCATAACTACACTTGATGGAATGATGAGCCACCTGGGAGGAATTCCCAACAAGGAAAGTGCACAGGTTTTCCACTCAGAGCCTGGAATATCAGAAATAACCTGACAAGCCTGGGATGGAGAGCCAACAAATACCTGGACATATGGGTCTGATAATTAACAGCCCTTAAAGCCGAAAGTAGCAGAGGTGTAAACTTTCTTGTCTAGCTTTTTCTATGGTCCTGCTATCTTTATCAGTAGGCAGCAACTTGGGTTATCCTCAGCTACAGACACCACCAAGGGAAAGTCCTCAGGCACCCTATAGAATATATTAGGTTTCTTAGGAGCACAAAAACAGAACCAGAACACATTCTATTATAAACAGGTTGGGAACATTGACTGCCAGCATTAAGAGAGAGAAAGAGAAAGAAAGGAAAACAGATTATATATATGTAAACTAAGTGGGATAAGGACAAAGTAAGCCAATCGAGGGAGACAAAAAGTAAATGGTGTAAAAGGAAAGAAATCACATGGAGAAAGAGGTTGCAAACAGTGGGAAGAGAAAACTTGAGAAATGGAAAGGCATAATTAACCCTTTGCTCACAAAATCAGATGCAAGGTTGTAATAAAAAGAATATTCAACGTTTTGGGTGCAGAATTAAAAACAAAAAATTCTTTTGTCAGATGAATTTAAAGCTAAGAAAAAAAATGCAGAAAAAGTGCACAGATAGGTAAGGAAGGGGGGTAAGAGTTAGGGAAACTGTGCAGTTTCAAGAGTTTATCACTAGAAAAATGAAGATCAGAGATTTTTACATTTGTTGACTGGGATAGTCCATCTGGGTGTGAGCCCATTTTCAGCAGAGGCCCGGAGAGAAAAGCTCCAATAAAGCATGAACATTGACAGGTACAGTGTCAGTTTTACATAGAATTTAACAGAAATATCTAGAGACAATAAAGAAAGCACAATATACAATAGGCACTTTAGTGAAAAGGAGAAAGTTATGACAATATAGTAACGCCATATATATCTATATCTCTCTATATCTATATATCTATATATCTACATATATATATCTACATATATATATATATATATATATATCTACATATATATATATATATATATATATATATATATATATATATATATATATATATATATATATATATATATATCTACATATATATATATATATATATATATATATATATATATATACACACACACACACACACACACACACACACACACACACACACACACACACACACACACACAGAGAGATCCACTTTGTAAATTCGAAATAGTGAAATCTCGAATTTCAGTACTTCGAACTTATAAAGTCGCAGACTCACATTTCCAAAACTGGCAGAAGTGAGAAATTCAAAATATTGAAGCACGGATATTTTGAATTTCTGCTTCCGTTGGTACAGTATGTGGATGTTTAGGTTTAATTTTGGTAAGTTTGTGTGTACAAGTATGTTGGTTAGGGGTTTAGTGTATGTAAGTGTGTGCTGTGACTGTTATGTGTGTGCTTGAGGGACTGTAAGGTGTGTGTGTGCGTGTGTTTCGTTTGTGTTTCTGTATGAGAGATCTCAGAGTTAGAATATAAACGTAGGGGGGTGGGGGTGGAGGGGGGGCTTGCCCCCTGCTTATATGTAGTTTAGATGAGTTTGTTTGATTGTGGGGGGAGTTATGTGTATGTTTATGTGCATACTGTATGTGTAGCGTAATTATGGGATTTTGAATTTTGCTGTTGTGTGTTTTTGAATTTGTGAGGTGTGATTGGGTTTTCGGCTTTGTGGTTTCGAAATACTGAAATTCCAGATTTTAGTATTTCGACATTACAAAGTGGACCCATATTATATATATATATATATATATATATATATATATATATATATATATATATATATATATATATATTTTTTTTTTTTTTTTTTTTGAGGGCAGGGGTCCATCTTTAGTTGATCATTTGAGTATATGTTAATACGTGTACATATGTATACCCTTACAAAAGAAAAAAAAAATGATCAAATTATACTCTTATTGTAAGTAGTTGATAGGTGAGGTTAACAAGTGGGAATGGGGTATACATGGAGACTATAAAATTTAGGGGATGAAATTTGATGTGGGCTTATGTGGTATTAGCCTGGCTTGGTGCAGGAGCAGAGCCAGTTGTTAGTGAGGTGGTCTTTGAGCAGTGTTTTGAATTGGTGTAGGTCGATAGCATTTAGGATGTGTTGAGGGATTGAGTTCCAAAGTTTAGA
Source organism: Protopterus annectens (assembly GCF_019279795.1). Lineage (NCBI taxonomy): Eukaryota > Metazoa > Chordata > Ceratodontiformes > Protopteridae > Protopterus > Protopterus annectens. The sequence continues at coordinate 453,831,413 of NC_056737.1, read as the reverse complement.
AATGTGGTGGGAGTAGAGGGCGTCTCCGGCTTTGTTGTTGCTTTTGGATACTTGAAGAAGGAGTGTTTTGTGTGAGGATCGGAGTTGCCGAGTGTTGGCATATTGTTGGAGTAATTATTGCAGGGCTGGGGTTCTGTTTGACTGGTATATTAGTTGGTGAGTAAAGGCAAGTTGGGTATAGGTTAGTTGTAGGAATTCCAGCCAATTTATTTGTTGTAGGGCAGAGCAGTGGTGGGACCTATATGGGGAGCTAGTGGAGAACTTTGCTATTTTATTGTAGGCTGATTTAAGTTTGGTCAATTTTGTTAAGGTTTGTAAAGATGGGAGAAGCATAGAGAACAGTAGATAAGAGACGAGTCCTGGAGATGCTTAGTCTAGAATGGCTAGTTAGGAAAGGACTAATTCGGTAAAGAAAGCCTAGTTTGATGTGTTTTTTTAATGGTTTGAGAGAGGTGTAGGTAGAATTTTAAACTTGCTATCAATTGTGACACCTAGTAATTTGTATGTGAGCTGGTGCTTATGATTGTGTTGTTGGAGGAGTGGATTTGAAAAGTAGCTGAGGGATTGGGTGTTTTGGTGGGGAGAAAGAACATTAGTTTGGTCTTGTTTGGGTTCAGTATGAGGTTAGTGTTAGCCAGGATTCTACTTCTAGGAAGGATTGTTGTTATAGCGTGTAGTTGTGTTAGAGAGGGGGCGGAGCATATCAGGGTAGAGTCATCTGCATACTGGATGAGAGGCGGAAGATGTGGATTTATGGATTTGATTTGTGAGGATGGTAAAAAGTAGGGGGCCTAATATGGAGCCTTGTGGAACTCCTATGTTAACAGGGAGCAAAGAAGATGCATCCTGTTGCCATCTAACAGCCTGCTGGCATTTGGTTAAACAGTTGTGGAACCAAGTTAGGGAAGAATGACTGAGATGTAATGTGGCCAGTTCTGACAGCAGTTTTTGGTGTGAAACTGTGTTGAATGCCTTTCAGAGATATAGAAGGATGGATGAGACATTTATTCTGATTTATGTGTTCATTTATTGTGCTAGTAAAACTGAGGATGGCAGTTGTGGTGCTGTGGTGGGGGTGAAAACCATGTTGGGTGTTTGATAGGAGGTTACTGGAGAGAAGATAATTTAGAAGATGGGCGTGAACACATTTTTGCGTGAACACATTTTTCCAGTATTTTGGAGAGAGGTGAAAGAATGGCAATGGGCCTGTAATTAGTAAGCTCGGTAGAGTTGCCACCTTTATGCAGTGGGGTGATATAGAAGACTTTCCAATTTGGTGGGACATGGTTCTCGGAGATAGAGCGGTTGATGAGGATAGAAATGGGGTAGGCTACGACTTTGAAGGCAGCTTTGAGGAATTCTGATGGGAGGTTGTCAGCAGCTAGGTTGGTGGGCTTGAGCTTGCTGAGTAGTTTTTTTTATGGTATGGGCTGGGACGGGGTTAAAGGAGGAGGAGTTTACACCCTCACTGTTGGCTTCAGGGATTGTAGTAGTGATGTTTTGGTCAGTCAACAAGTGTGTGAATTGTGTTTATGAAAAAGGAATTGAATTGTGTTGCGATGTTATCATTTGATGGGGGTGTGGTAGGATTGGGGGTGGACGTACTACCAGGTTGCAGGAGTTTGTTTACAGTGGCCCAGAATTTTTTGGGGCTGTTTTTGTTTCTTTGCTGTGCGGTGATGTAGTAGGCTTTTTTGTCAGCTTTTATCTGAGATTTGGCTTTATTCCCATGTTGTTTGAAAAGTAGAAGGTTGTCAATGCTTTTGTTAGTTAACCAGAGTTCCCATGCCTTGTTCCTTTCTTTTAGTAGGTCTTTGGTGTTGTTTCTAAGCCAGGGTGTGTGTAGGTCTTATTTTCATACCATCTAGATCTGTTGATGTGACTGACATTTTAGTCGATATAAAAATGTTCACTAGAAATGTGGGTTTGAAAATGATGGTTGGACACAATGAAGTAGGGGATAAGAATGTTTTTGTGAAACCCTCTACTTTTATACCGCAAGCGCACCCGCTATTGGAGACCTTTGAGAGGGCATGTGAAAGAGATTTAATTGAAATGTACAATGGTAGAAATAATAAGCCAGAATTTTACAATTTAACGTGAAGAGAATCAAGCAATTAAGAAATTACAGAGTAATAAGAACATTGTGATTAGGCAGGCCGACAAAGGCGGTGCCATAGTAGTGTTGGATCATATGTATATGAACAAAATGATGCTTTTACTCCATGACAATGAAACGTATCAGACTTTAAGTGACATTAGATAGATTGATTAGAAATGTGCATGCTGAACTTTATGATTTATTTTTATGTAACATAATTGATGCTGAGTTGTATAAGTATTTTCTACTTCAGAAACCTATGATGCCAGTGTTTAGGGGATTACCCAAAGTGCACAAGACATTAATGGACCCACATATGAGACCTATAGTCTCAGGTGGTGTTTGGTTAACCGAACCTCTATCAATATACATAGAGAAACAACTTAGACCAGTAGTAGACAAAATTGATTTAACACTGAAAGATGCACAACAATTTCTGGAGAGCTATGCTGACTATTTATCCACGGTGGAAGATGTGAATATTGACCTTTTAATCACATGTGATTGTTGTCTCTCTATTCACATCAATTCTTAATGGAGTAGGGATGGAATATGTGAGATTGTCAATTGAAAAATGGGTCCCTAGGGAGTTGATCATTAGATGTATGTTATTGCTCGACTTGGTGTTAACTAATAATGTATTCCTATGTAACAACACATACTATCTACAGAACAAAGGAGTTGCCATGGAGACCCCTTGTGCCAACTCATATGCCAACTTGGTGTTGGCATATTGAGAAGGTAATTATGTAATGGGAAATACATTGTTTAAAAGGTATATTAACATTGTTTAAAAGGTATATTAAATATTACAATTTGTTGATATTTTTTTTCATTTGGACTAGGACTAAGAACTAAATGAATTCATTGATTATATCAATGGAACAACGAACTTTTTGAAGTTAGAGTGTAATAGTTCAGATAAGATGGTAGTGTCTGGATACAGAAATATCTAAGATGGATAATGAGATGCATACTAATTTATATAGAAAACCATGTTGGGAAAACAGCATATTACATCGTAGTAGTATGCATCACATATACCCCAATATTGTGAAGGGTCAATCACTGAGGGTATCAAGATTTACAACCAGTGACAACAGTTACGAAGACAAACAAAGAGCTTTGGCAAATAATTTCAGAGATAGAGGTTACAATACTAAAGAAGTAGAAGGCATATTGAAAGACACGGCCACATTAAGGAAAGGGAAAGGTAGACCCTTTCTATATAAGAATAGAGGCAGTGGTGATATAGATATTAGTAAGAAGAAGAAAGAAGAAGCCAAGACAAATAGAATAGTTATCCCATACTCTAATAGGAATCTGAAGATTAAAGATGTAATTCATAATAATTGGGGCATTTTGACTACAGATGATAAAATATCTGAAATAGTGGGACCCAAGCCAAACTTCACTTACAGAAACATGAAGTTGTTGAAGAGATTACTATGCTATGAAGACAATACACCAGAAATGGTATGTTCTAATAGACATGGTACTTTTCCTTGCAAATGGTGCAATCAATGCACATGTATGACAGGAGATAACCGTTTTGTACACCCAGATACTGGACATGAATACAGGCTGAATCGGTATGCTGATTGTAGGACAAGGGACTTGATATACCTGGTCCAGTGCCAAAAACCAACAGAAGCCTAAGGGAGTGTGCCAGGGAACATATATATATATATATATATATATATATATATATATATATATATATACATATACATATACAGTAAATAAGGAAGATGAGAGGAATGCAATAGCAAGACACGTGTTAAGTGAAGGTACTAGGCATAACTTTAAGTTTAGGGTTTTAGAAATGATGAGGAAGACGGATAGGTTGGGTAATATGAAAAATCTCACTGAAGAACGTGAAAATAGATGGATAATAAGGCTACAGGCTTATAAGGCACATGGGCTTAATGAAAAAGTAATACTGAAACCTTTCGTAGAAGTACGCCCCTATACACACTAGGTTTTTTAAGCATGTGTTTTAGCATGCTATTTGTAGTAACATTTTTTATGTATCATTCACGTTTTATGCATCTGTTGCACATGCACATATATATTGATTGATTTTTTTCTTATATTTATACATACTTCTTATATATATTTATTTTTTGATTTTAATAATTATATTTATGATATCTTAGTAGCGATTTATACGAGTATAAAATGTTTTTTAGGAGAGTTTCAATGATTATATACAGTGTTTCTAGAACTTAAGTGTTTATATGATGTCATCATTATGTCCTTTTAATGATTGGGAGAGGTTGATTAGAGTGCTATTTAAAATGTGGTTAATGGTTTTGGCAGTACTGAAGTCTGATGAAATGTTGTTTGAATGTGAAAGCTCTTACTTTTACTGCAGTCTGTGATTTTTTAACTTCTAATAAAATTTTCCACGAACATCGCTGTGGTGAACCTCATCTGTTTTGATTCTACTAGGATGTGTGGTGATGTTTTTTCTAGCTATTCTGCAGGGGGGCAGGCTGTTTAGGATGTTGAGGAAGATGGTATTGAAGTGTTGAACAACGTCATCTAGAGATAGTATTTTGTGGGGGGACCTGTTAATTTGTTAGAAGAGGGAGTTGAAAATGTGGGTATTGAATTTTTTCTTGTTGCGGATTAGCCTACAGACTACTTTTCTAGGTGGACTAAGATTGTTTCTAATTAGGTATGTGCGTAGGTGGTTACTTATGGTACTGGGGACGCATCCTGCTAGAAGGCGTGTGTTATTTTTATTTAAGAGAGTCCAATCCAGGATGAAATGTCTGTTGGAGGTTTTGTCTATTCTTGTGGGGTTTTGTATGAGCTGGGAGAAGCCATATAAGATTATGAAATTGGATGGCTTATTGGAATTATAGGTGGACCAGTCAGTGTTGAGGTCACCCATAATTATGGTTTCTTGGTGGAAGGTTGTTGATGGCCAGTAAAATACGTCTTCAACTGTGCTAGTGTTATCTCCTGGAGGCATATAGATAGTTTTGTTCTTGTTGATATGGTGATGAGTAATTCTGCATTGTTAGATGTAGGAAGTGTGGTGTTGATAACTTCTAGGGCTATATTTTGTTTAGACATTATTTCTACACCTCCTCCACATTTATTTTGACTATCGAGTCTATATATGTTGAACCCTGGGGAAGTATTTTATTGTTTTTGACATGTGGCTTAAGTCAAATTTCAGTCAAAATGGTTATGTCAGAGGAATGCAAGTCAATTAGTGCATGGAGGTCATGGATTTTGTTTAGTATACTTCTTAAATTTATATTAAGGAACAGCAGGGAGTGTTGTTTGGGGTGAAGGGGTATGGTGGAGCTGATTGAGGTAGTAGTCTTGGGGCCAGGGTTGGGGTGGATTTCACCACTGAGTTTTAGTTTTGATACTATATGAAATAAAGTTGTTATAAGTTTGCTTAGTTGTTTGCGGTTTCTAAATAGTGGTTCATTTTTGTGTCTGGTTTGATGGTATTTAAGTGGGAGGTAGCCTACTGTTGTGTTGTTGTAGAGGGTGGGTAAAATTTGGGAGTTGCAGTGGTGGGTTATGGGCAGTGGAGAGTTGGTGATGGAGTTGATGGGGTGGTCATAGTAGATTGAGGTGTAGAAGTTAGTTAAATGATAAATAATGGACAGTGTGAATAGGTTGGCTGTGTAGAGAGATAAGGTAGTAAATACTGTTTGTTTTAGTGGATTGAATGATGTGTGTTTTAGTGAATGTAACATTGTGTGCTTTATTAGTGTGTTGAGGTTGTTAGAATGGGACTAACAGCGTGTGGTTCGAGTGTGTTGTGAGATGTTGGAGGGAGAGGTGATAGTTGTGAGTTTGTGGTAGAGCAGGGATTTAATCAGACAGGAGGGTGACTATGTGGGAGGTCAGAGCAGCTGAATGTATAGGTGGATATGTATTTTATTGTAATGGTGATAGAGTAGGGTGTAGTGGAGATTGGCCTGTTTTGATTACAGTGTGTGACAACTGTTAGATGTGTATGAAACAAGAGGGCTGTTTGTACTGATAGCATCAATGTATTCATAGCATTTTGTAATGGTAAAAAGAGTAGGGACTGGTAAAAGGTTAATATGTGTGTGCTAATGGATGGGTGTTGATTAGAATTAGGGTGGAAATGTGGGCTAATTTATAATTCAAAATTGTGCAGGTGGTGATCGGTAGACATGAGTGGGAGTGGTTAGGTTTAGCATTAGTGGGCAGAAAAATTAAAGGCAAAATAATAAATCAAATTTTGATGTGTAAATAAAGGCTCACAAAACACACTTAGAAAAAGCAAACATGAAAAATTTAAAAAAGGAGTTTAGAGAAGGACACCATTCTGAGGTTTCAGAAGGAAGAGGTGATTACTTAGAGAAGTACCTGTAACCATAGAAGCGCAGAAGATAGAAAAATAAAAAGAAGTTATGTCTTACCATAACGTTCCATCTGTGTTGTAGATCTTTGTTCATTCATTACCATTAGGACCTCCGAACCGATACGGCCATTTCCAAGCTCGTGCCAGCCAAAAACTCTCAGCAAAGACCTACCCATAATGCCACTTTCCTAGTTACTTCAGATCAAGTTTGCCCGCCCTTAGATAATAGATGCAGTAATAGAAAAACAACAGGAGGAGGCTCTGTCTGAGCAAATATCATAACCAGGAGTCCAGGCAGGGAGAAGGAGGGCGGGAAGTAATGAATGAACAAAGATCTACAACACAGATGGAACGTTATGGTAAGACATAACTTCTTTATCAGATGTTGTAATCTTTGTTTATTCATTACCATTAGGACAGAGTCCCCAGCTACTTGAGCCCTGGGTGGTCCTAAGGAAGGATATTCCGGAGCACCATAGAACCAAAAGATGCCTGTCCTCTGAAGGCGAAATCCAGTTTGTAATGAGATATAAATGTACGAGGTGTTGCCCAAGTGGCTGCTGTGCAGATATCATCCATACAGGCTCTGGAATAAAATGCTATAGAAGTAGCCATAGATCTGGTAGAATGAGCCTTTATTCTGAAAGGCAAGGATAGCTTATTCTGCTAGTAGATAAAGGTAATGACGTTTCTAAGCCAGTAGGATAAAGTCACTTTGGAAACAGGTTTACCCAATCTGGGTTCTGCAAAGGCTACAAACAATTGATCTGTTTTCCTGAAAGATTTAGTCCTGTCCAAATAACAACAAAGCTGCCAATGCACATCAAGGGTGTGCAAAAGGTACTCCCTTAGAATGCTGAGGGAAGAAAACCGGCAGGTCAATAGACTGATTAATGGAAAAGCCAGAAATGACCTTGGGCAAGAAAGAAGGGTTAGTACGAAGGGACACCCTATCCATGTGGAAGATCAAGTAACGACTCTTGACACTCAACACCTGCAGCTCAGATACTCTTCCCGCTGAGGTAAGTGCTACTAGAAGTAAGGTTTTCCATAACAAAAATTGCAAATCACATGAATCAAAAGGCTTGAAAGGAGAACCTGTGAGAGACTGAAGTACCAAAGTCAAGTCCCAAGGTTCTAAGGGAGTCTTGACCAGAGGTTTAACATGCAATACTCCTTTCAAAAAGTTCTTGCATAGGTGGTGTGACATAATTGAAGAATTATCAAGATAATTATGAAAATTGGCGATAGCTGCTAAATGTACAGTGATCGAAGCTGAAGCTCCTGCATGCAAAAACAGTAGTCTGGTATTGTAGGATCTTTTGAATAGGCATAGAGAAAGGGTCTAAGTTCTGATCTTTGGCCCAAATAGAGAACCTAGTCCATTTACTAAAATAAACTTTCCTAGTGGAAGGTTTGTGTGAAGCCAGAAGAATTTCACGAACAGGAGATGGGATGTCAGGCAACCTGGCAATCATTGGAAGTGATGGAACCAAACAGTGAACTTGTGACTGCGCAGGTTTGGCTGAATCAGTCCCAGAGGATGAGATAACAGGTCTTGGAAATTATCCAGGATCCATAGACTGTGAATCAAATGAGACCATAGGGAAGACCCGGTGGCCAGTCGTGCATTAGAGCACCCCTCGGTGGTTCCCCCTGAGGGGGGGTGGGAATCAGGGCAAAGTAGCTTCTGCATTTGTAGTTTAGGGGGGGAAGCAAGGCTTGCCCCAGCGTTGGAAGATCCAATCCGCTGTTACAGGGTTGAGAGAACACTCGTGAGGCATTAGGATGTTCCTGCTCAGATTGTCCGCAATAAGGTTAGAACTCCCCGGAATGTGTGTTGCTATAAGGAAGCAGTTGGAAGCTATCGCCCAGTGCCAAATCCTCATGACTTCCCGACACAGGGGGATAAGACCTGGTTTCGCCTTGCTTGTTGATATACCAGACGACGGACATGTTGTCCGACTGAATTGCAATGTTCCCAGAGGGTAGGGACGCATGGAACGCTTGCAATGCTAGGAGAACAGCCCACAGTTCCAGGACATTTATGTGCAAACTGGCCTCCATGGGGGACAAGGTGCCTTGGACAGTCTTGCCCTGGAAATGCCCCCCACCCTAACAGGGAAGCGTCTGTGGTCACCGTGGCCGTGGGCTGGAAAAGACAGGACGGTCGACACCAAAGATTTGTTTGTGGGTTCATCCACCCTAACATTTCTTCCTTGCAACAGTTTGAAAGACTCATCATGTGGTCGAGTGGGTAAATTAGCAACGACTATTGTGCGGAAAGGAGCCACTGTAGGATTCTCATGTGCAGTCTCGCCAGTGGTACCAACGTAAGAGTTGCAGTACAAGACGTGTTGGTACATAGGTAGAAGGGCTTGGATTTGGTGTGTTATGTTTGAAAACCTGCGAGGAGGGGGGAGAAGCTTGATAGGATGTTGTGTCGAAGACCGCTCCAATTAATTCCAGTATCTTCATTGGGAACATTGAGATTTGTCCTTGTTGATTGTAATCCCCAAGCGGAGAGCAAGACCTTGAGTGCAAGAAGATTCCTGGTTAGAGAGGTAAGGAGCCAATCGTCTAGATAGGGAAATACCTGAAATTCTTGTAGTTGAAGATGAGCTACCACAACTGCCATACATTTGATGAACACTCGAGGGGCTGTCGAGAGATCGAAAGGCAGTGCCCTGAACTGGTAGTGATTGGCTCCCAGCCGGGAGCAGAGAAACCTCTGGGAGCGGTGATCCACCTTTATGCTGTGGTACGCGTCCTGGAGGTTTATAGAGCACATCCAGTTATCCCTCCTCTTGGAAGGGAAGAATGGACTGTATCATGACCATCCGGAAATTTTGAAGTTTGGTAAATCTGTTCAACAGGCTGAGATCCAGGATTGGTCTCAAGTCCTCTGTCTTTTTTGGCACTAAAAGGAACCTCGAGTAAAACCTGGATCCTGTCTGGTCTGGTGGTACTGGTTGGATGACTCTTTTCCTTAGCAGCTTTTCTATTTCTAAGGCTGCTAATTCCCTCTGATTGGGTGGTATGGGAGTCAAATCGAATGGTATTTGGTAGCCTCTGGATATTTTTCTCTGCATCCAAATATCGGTAGCAATAAGATGCCAGGCTGGTAGATGCAGAGAAAAATGACCCCCAACTGCTTCCAGAGGAAAGCAATTGGGCCGATGCTCAAGAGCACTGGTAGGGTCTGCCAGAGAAAGAATCTCTAGCGACCCGGGATTTCTTGAACCACACATTTCCTCCCCTTTGGTTCCTGGAGTAGGAACTCTAGGGGTTGGAAAGAAGTATACCCACAGCAGACAAGGTATTTTTCGTCTTTCTCACTACGTGTAAGTGTGTCTCGTAATTTGGGTCCAAAAAGTACAGATTCGTCGACAGGTGTATTGATGAAGGAAGATTTAAAGGGGTCTGCAAAGTCACACAACCGCATCCAAGCATTATGTCTCATGACAACGCCTGATATGGCAGCTCGAGCTGCCCCCTCAGTGGAGTGAGATATCAAACGCATCGAGGAGTTCAAGATGGATTCAAGGGTAGCTAGCTGAGAGTTAACAGTGTCACGCACCTCATCAGGCAGTACCCCACCAAAGAGGGAGACATTTCGGAATTTAGGTCTCTTTGGAGGAGAGTAAAGTGTGTCAGATAGTACAGAGACCGAATGTCGCTGAAGCATAGGTCCGTTTCCCTAGTTTGTCCATGGTCTGGGACTCTCTGTTTGGAGGATGGATGGTGGAACTATCTTCTGCCAGTGCAATCTTGGTGGCCACCGCCACAACTATAGAATCAACTGAAAACTGCTAGGACCAGTGGGAATGGTCTTCAGGTGTAAATACAATTTTTTGTCTGGCTTCTGAGGGACAGGTTCTACATCATCCGGGGCCTTTCAGGCACGCTGCACAATGATTTTAACAAGGTCTTCTGCCAGTGGAGTCACCCAGGAAGTAGATGGCCGGGCACGGAAGGCTTGCAGGAACACCAATTCCTCAGAAGAAGGGTTATAGGACTTAGTCTCCCCACTGCTTGAGGATTTTGAGAATATCTCCAAAGGAGATGTTGTCTGGAGAAGACTGTGGAGACCCTTCCCCCTCATCACAATCAATGTCTTCGCTGATATTCTTCCGGTGAATCAAGGTGCTTCCTCTTGAACCATTTCTTCTGGGGTGGCTCCTCACTGGGATCTTCTGTGGATGACTCCAGAGAAGGGGGTCCCTTCAAAAAGGGGTTCTTGTGACCCCCGTGCCTTGGGTCCTGAAATAGAGGGTTGGAAGAGATGCATGCTAGGGGTGGGTTCTGATACTGATGTCATTGCTGCTGACTGCGAGTCCATTACCTGTACAGCAGGCCCACCTGAAGAAGGAAGGGTGTCCGGATCTGGGAGGGACAACCTTAGAACCGGAGTCACACCTCACCGTGAAGAGCCCACCTCCAGATGAGGAGCTCTGAGAGAACTGGAAGCCATCGGAGCCGTGGACAGACAGTGCCAGCGAGAAAATAGGCGTCGGGCTAGATACCAAGGTACAGATGGTCCAAGCACTACTTCGGGAGAGCATCAATTCCACTGGAGCCAATGCAGCAATGGTGGATGGTGCCGACAGTGAAAACACTGCTGTCGGAACTGGGAACTGAGACAGTATGCACCGGAGTGGAAGTATCTTGTCCTTGGCAGGTATTCGAGTTTTAGAGCCAATGGAGCTGAAGAAACTGTCGGCACCGTAGCTGGAGATGATGCCGAAGCAGGTACAATCATCGGAGCCAATGCCGATCCAAGGACGGCACCGAAGTCAGTGGTGCTGAGATCGGAACCAGAATAGGGGTGAATATCATGGATGGCACCAAGGGAGAAGACAGAGCCTGGTGCCAAACAGGTCTGCGCTGAGGGCCACGGCGAAGCACGGAGACGACTCGGTTCCATAACTGACAGGAGATGCAGGAACCGAGCGACTCCATTTGTTATTTGGTTTTTTGGTTTTTGGAGGGGGTGAGATCTCCGACCCAGATAGAGCCTCCGAAAAAGGCGTCTTGAGTAATCCTTTTAAGATAAGTTTATTTTTCCGTTCTGCTAGTGTACAATTACTAAAACTAGCACAAATGTCACAGTCCGCTTTAATATGATTCACGCCCAAACAGGAGACACCACAAACATATGTATCTGAGTTAGGCATCTTACATCCACACTCGTCACACTGTTTAAATCCCAACTTAGCTTCGTCTGGCATAGTAAGGCAACAAGGCTAGCCTATAGAAAAATTAATGGAGAAAATACCAATGATGTTATTTTAAAAAAAATACCACTAGTAAAAGGAAAGGCCTGTCAAAGACAGGAGAGAGGGACAGTACCAATAAAGGTAAAAAAATTAAATTACCAAGGAAAAGGGTAGGGAATAGGCGACAGTGAGAAAGGGCTAACTTGACTAAAAATTAAATAATTTTGAAGAGCAACGGTCTTAAAATTAACAAATTTCTACTTAGCTTTGAGAGAGAGATGGCTAGCATGTCTGACTAGGAACACGGCAAATGAGATCTGGAGTAACTAGGAGAGGGGCATCATGGGTAGGTCTTAGCTGAGAGTTTTTGGCTGGCATGAGCTTGGAAACGGCCGTATCAGTTCAGAGGACGGAACCGAGGTCCTAATGGTAATGAACAGACAAAGATTTACAACATCAGATGGTAGGTTTGTGCTGTTTAGAGGTTACTGAAGAGGAAATGGTTTGCAATGAGGAATTAAATTCTTTTTCCTTTCACTTCATATTGCAATTCTGGTTTGTACTATACTAACTTGCCTTTAATTTCTTTATAAACTGAAGTTTCTCCAAGTATTAAAACTTTGTCATACAAGTTATATCCATTTTTTACTAATGTTTTCACATTACGTCTAATTTGGTACAAATATTTAAACTGTAGATGTCTTTGTAAAATTATTGTGCTTAAAAAGTTTTCATAATACTTTGGATTTTTCTTCCCAGGCCTCCGATAAAAATGGGCACCTACCCAGTCGGACTTTCACGGTAATACAATGTCAATAAATAAATAAAATACATCCCTTTAAAATAAGAAAGTGAGCTCAAACAGATTCGATAAAGTAGTAAAATTTACCAACGGATTAGGATAGACGAGGACTGGATATGGTAACGAGGGTAGAAGATGCAAGCAGTACACCAAGAAGGATAAGTAATGATCCTAAACATAACTTTCTTGGATTGTAAGCACCTGTACACTGCAACGAGGGAGGAAGAGCATTGTTTAGTTAAATTGGGCGAGTTTATTTGGGGGGGGGGGGGTTGAAAAGTACTACAGTAGGCAAAGAGATTGACAAGTCCAATAATGGGGAAGATAAAGGAAGAGAGATGAGGACCCAGGCAGGGGATAAAAATCACATGGAGATGATGGGTTACCATGGAATTATGTAAAGACTGTAAGCAAAATAAGACAGTAGGAGACAGAGAGACAGAGAGACAGAGAGACAGAGAGACAGAGAGACAGAGAGACAGAGAGACAGAGAGACAGAGAGACAGAGAGACAGAGAGACAGAGAGACAGAGAGACAGAGAGACAGAGAGACAGAGAGAATTCAAGAGCCTATCTCCTGCCAGGATGCTTAAATACCTTCTTGAGAATCCTGAAGTTGAAGGGGAGTGAAGTTTACAGAGGTAAGGGTCTAGGGTACATAATAACTTCTTCTGCCCAGGAAGGACATAGGTGACCACAGATTCACTCTTGGGGTGGTGCCTATCAGTTGATCTAGGCTGCATTTGAAAAGGGTCAAGGAGGGGTTCTGCTTCACGTGAACTGGAACATTGTTTCAGAGAATTGGCAGTCTCTGGGAGCTCTCGCTCTCTCCAGCATGACTTTTTCATGTCAAAGGCTAGGTTAAGATCCCTGGAGCGAGTGACCATCCTGCAGTTTGATTTACGAATGTGTAGCATTCACATCAGGGCAGAGACTGCCCTGCAAGCCAGGCACAGGTCACCCCTTAGCAACCTGTAGGAGACAGAAAACACTGACAAGGCTTCCAGTATTTATGCACAAGACTTGTTTTGTGTACCCAGTTATTGCTTGGTGAGAAACTTCTGTCGTCTCGCCAATTGCTGCAGGTGTCGGGTGACGTACATGCAAAAGGGAGCACTGTACTCCCAATACTGATATGATGAGGGCTGAGGAAAATGGAATTCTAATATCCTTAGATCTAGATGTGATGCCTTTCCTTATAAGGATGTGCCAAATCGAAAATTTCTTTACTACTGAGGATACATGGTGGTCAGACTTCAGGATTGCTATCAACCTGAGTTCCCAGATCACATACTTATGCACACTTAGGAGGGTGCCGTCTATAAGTTAATATGCAGGGATGTCAAGTATTCCAAAAGGAATAATGCATTTTTTTGCATTTAGCTTTAATCCATGGTATTGACACCAATAATTTCTCTGCATTAACCCGGTCTGCAGTATGTTAATATCATTGAGGGACTCTATGATTGCTCCCAATTTGCAAATGTCAGCAAACTTGGTCAGCCACAGGCCGTCCAACTTTGCCTGGACTTCTGACAAGTAAATTCCGAACAGTAAGGGGCCCAGCACAGAAACTAGTGGTACACCATTGCTTACTGGTCTTTTGCCAGAGATGAAGTCACCCACTTTGACAGTATGCTCATAGGTAGGTACCTAAGCCTAGCCAAAAAGGTACCCTGGCTTTCACCACCCAAGAAAATTATTTTCCCGTGTCCCTGTCGAGCAGAGCCACAGAAAGGAAATTCACCCCAGGGATCACTTCACATTTCCTATCCAATCATCACGATTTTTTTTGAAGAGTGCTAATGAGGAGCTTTGTTTGATATAGATAAGTAGTTTGTTCCAGAGTATGGAAGTGTCTGGGAAATGAATCTATAACTCCAGCATGTTCTGTTTATTGCGGTGACAAGGTTTAGGTCCCTAGAGCGTGTAGCTCTGAGGGACTGGGATTTCTTTAAGTGGAGCATGTCCAACAGCTCTGTGTTTGACATAGCTTTGTATGTTAGGCAAAGATCGCCTCTGAGTAGGCGATATGCAACAGAGTAAAGCTGGAGTTTTTTTGAGACTGTCTGCGTAGGGCATCTGTTTGAGGCCGGTAATCCTCTTTGTCAGCTATTTCTGCAGCCTTTCCAGTTGTTGTAGATGTCTTGTGAGGTACATACCAAAAGGGGTGTTGTACTCTATAATGGGTCTAATGAGTGATGAGTAGATGGGAGCAATGACCTCTTTTTTCCTGGATGAGAAACCTTTTGTGATGAGGTGTGCCACGTAGACGGATTTCCTGACTACTGTGGCGATGTGATTATCAAAGGAGAGACTACTGTCCACCTGTGTCCCAAAGTCTCTATCATACTTTCAGTGTTAAGTAAAGTAGACTACCGCCTATGTGGTAGTTCATGGGTACAGAGTTTTTACCAAAGGGGATGAAAATGCACTTTTTGGCATTGAGCTTGATGCCATGGCTTTGACACCACGCATCTGTCTTCAGTGAGGCCCTTTTGTAGGATGTCCACATCGTTAGGAGTTTCGATTATGGCTCCTAGTTTGCAGTCATCTGCGAACTTCGTTACCCAAAGACCTTCTGTGTTAGCTTGTACTTCAGAGAAGGAGATACTAAACCGGAGAGGACCCAGGACTGAACCCTGTGGCAATCCACTTGTCTGAAGTCGGATTTGGAGTCTGCTACTTTCACAGTGTGGGTTCTGTCCGTGAGCCAGTTGGCAACCCATCTTGTGACATGGGGACTTGCAACTAGTTTAGTGAGTTCATCTATAATTCCATAGTGGGGGAGGGTATCAAAAGCTTTGGCAAAATCTAGATAGGCTGTGTGAACCACCTTACCTTAGTCTACGGCTTTGGTGATTGCTTCAAAGAAGTCTATCAGGTTTAGAAGACATGATCTGCCTTTTACAAACTCGAACTGGGTGGGGTCCAGAGTTTGGAGATTACCAATGTCTTTGGTTTATAAGTCCATGATGATACGTTCCATGGCCTTGCAGACCAGTCTCGTTAGGCTAATGGGGCGGTAGTTCCCGGAGTCCGTCGTGGCTCCCCCTTTGTGGAGTGGGATAACCATCGCTGTGCGCCATTCAGTGGGCACAAAGCCTGAGGTGAGGCTGTGATTGAACATGGTACTTAGGTGGGGTGCCAGTTTGTGTAGAACTCAGCCTGGGATGTTGTCAGGTCCCATGGATGCTGTGTTCTTGGCTTTGGAGAGTGTGTTTTTTTTTTTACCTGTGCAGCCGTGATTACAGGAGCTTTGCATTCTTTCGGTATAGAGATGAACCCTTTAGGGGGTGAGAGGAGGGTAAAGTTAGCAATGAACCTGTCTGCCAGGATGTTGGCAATATCAGTTGGTTCTGTATATTTAGTGCCATTGTGCTGTAACTCAGAGTAGATCTGTGTGTTGCCATTGAGATTCTTGACATAGCTATAGAATGCTTTGTGGTTGTCTTTAGAATCAGTGGCGATTTTCGTAGCTAGCTTTGGAGGATTTTATGAGGGATCTCAGCTTCTTACGGAGGTTGACCATGGAGTTTCTCCAATCATGGAATTTTACTCTTTTTTTCAACAGTTTCTTTCTTCTATCGTATAGCTTGTTTATGACAGGGGGCCAAGAGATTGGCTTCCTTTTTTTTGGAGGATAGCATCTTGGTTCCATTAGGGAGAGTACGATCCATGCACTCGTGTAAGTGCTTATAAAGTGCATTTGTGTAGGATTCAGTGATACCATTATTGTCTGTCGGCATGGGTGTCGTGAAGTTTGCCACTTCTGCCTTAAGAAGCGTGAAGTTGGCTTTGGAGAAATGTTTTACAGTGGTTTCCCTAATGGGGGGTGGGATGTGGATGCCTAGGGTGATTAGCTTGTGGTCGGATCTGACCAACGATGAATTGACCTCTGGTGTGGAACACTAGTCGCCAAAGTTGGTACTGACCAGGTCTAGGATATTGCTGCCCTTGGTGGAGGTATGGATAAGTTGATCCAAGTCACTGGAATTTATGAATTCCAGAAAACGTTGAGCAAAAGAGTTGGCACAGGAGTAGTTTGCCAAGTTAATGGTGGGGTAGTTGAAATTGCCCATTATTAGGGTGTTGGGTTGTGCCCAAATATTTTCCAGTGCATCAGGAAATGTATCCTGTCGGTGAGCCAGCTTGCTACCCATCTAGTAATGTAGTTATTAATTTCCAACTGGGAGAGTTTCTCTATAATATCCGAGTGGGGGACTGTGTCAAATGCCTTGGCTAGGTCGAGATAGGCGGTATTTCCCTCATCCAGGGCCTTGGTGACTTTCTAAAAGAAGTAAATCATGTTTAACAGGCATGATCTACCTTTAACAAATCCGCATTTGGTTCGATCCAGCATTTGGAGATTACCTATGTCTTTGTTAATAAGGTCCATAATGATTCTTTCCATGGCCTTGCACAGGAGGTTAGTCAAGCTTATGGGCCTATAATTCCCAGGATCGGTTGATGGTTCCCCTTTGTACAATGGGTTACTGCTGCTGTCCTCTGGAACATAGCCTGTTTGCAGGCTGTGATTAAACTATTATCCAAGTGGGTCTGCCAGGTCATGTTTTAAGTTGTCTAAAAGGCAACCTGGGACGTTGTCTAGTCCCACTAATGCAGTGTTTTTGGCCTTGGGCAGCGCCAAGATGGTCTGCGCTCTTGAGAAAATAGTTTGGGGAATGCAGAGGCAGGCAATGCTCTCCCATGTTAGTTAGTACTACTTCCAGGACATTTAAGCCTCTTGTGGGTGTGCTGACTGTCAATGCAAGTGCTCTGGAACAGCTAAAGTCCAAGAACATCTGAGGCAGCATGTTTGTGGTAGAGTAAATCTCCCAGTTGATGGTAAGATAATTAAAAATAACCCATGAGTAAGGCCTTGGGCTGTATTGCAAGTCACTCTATTAAGTCCATGTATGTAGTATGCTTTTCCGGTTTCATGGTGGGGGACCTATAGTTAGCAATGATGTGTTAGGGGGCTTTGCTTACAGTTAATTGAACATGGAGTAGCTCAAGGGAATCATACTCTGACCAGTCTTGAGTGGTAGTTATCCTTAATGAAGATGGATACACCTCCTCCTTTGGTTCTTTCCCGCTCAGTTTGTGGTCTGAACATATGGTAGGCATTATAGTCCTGTATGGCCAGTGTGCTTTCTGCACCTTTGAACCATGTGTCGGTGACTGCACAGACATCATCATCTTCCAAAGTCAGAGTGCTTCTAGGGAGTGCAGTTTCTTGTTTATACTCGTAGCATTAAGCAGCAGTACCCTGAGTTTATCTAAAGAGATTTTGTTATGATGGGAGGTTGGTTATTTTGACACTGCCTAAAAAAGGCACAATGGGGTGGCTAATGCCTTTGCCAGAATCCAAAAGCCTAGAGGAGACAGGTGCATACCACCTCTGGCAAAGCAGCGTGGCCTGTCAACCATGTCTTCCCAGGTCGACAGATATTTGATCCCCTTGGACTGACACCAGAAGCCAAGCCAAATGTTAAAGTCAATAATTTTTTTTATATGTATTGTGGCGTCATAATTGGAAAAGGAAGAATGCTACTTAAGGCTAGGCTTATACCTGCCTGTGACACAAACCAGGAGCTCAGTCATGTCCCTCTTCATATAGCTAAGTGAGGTACTTGAATAATAAATCCAGTAGCACAACAACAAGTGCCGAACAACCGTTGATTAAAATCCAAAGTTTTATTAAATGGTGAAATGGTAAGCGCTTTCGGCTATGTATACTAGCCTTCATCAGACAATTTAAACCGCATATTGCATCAGTTTTAAACCTTATGGCATATTAGCAATTATCTAATTAGCCAATAGTAATGCAACTCATTAATATTCAACATCATTATAAACTTACTCAACACTCAGCATAAAAATAGTTATATAAAATGCATTTATACTATTAAAAATCCAAAAATACTATATGTATATAAATATATGTTTGTAAACTAATACAAATTAATAAAATATCAAAAATATATATAAATCTACTAAATAAATATGTGAAATGCAAAAATATAAAAATATATAAAAAAAATATATACAAATATATATATATGTGTTTGTTGATTATTACTAATACAACATTTTTGTGAGAACTGAATTTATAAATGTAAATATCATCTATTAAAAACTTTAAGTTTTAATATACTAGTGATGGAAATGGAATCGTTTAATCCTGGAAATTGTGTGGCATTCAAATAAACCTGCC
This sequence comes from Protopterus annectens, assembly GCF_019279795.1. NCBI lineage: Eukaryota > Metazoa > Chordata > Ceratodontiformes > Protopteridae > Protopterus > Protopterus annectens. The sequence goes on along the minus strand of NC_056737.1, from coordinate 453,812,706 downwards.
ACCAATATTCTTTGGACTCTAAAATTAATTTCCATGGGCCTCTCCTAGGGGATGGCCGTACTTGTTCTAATATTATGAAACCAAATTTATGTGTATCATTGAGTAATATGTGCCTGAATAAAGCATTATTAGTTGATTTTCTAGCAATATCATGGACATGTTCGTAAATGCGTTGTTTTAATTATACATATATATGTATTCAAATATATGCATATAGTATATTTGGATTTTTAATAGTATAAATGCATTTTATATAACTGTATTTTTATGCTGAGAATGTTTCTGTTGAGTAAGTTTATAATGATGTTGAATATTAATGAGTTGCATTACTATTGGCTAATTAGATAATTGCTAATATGCCATAAGGTTTAAAACTGATGCAAGGTCTGATGAAGGCTAGTATACATAGCCGAAAGTGCTTACCATTTCACCATTTAATAAAACTTTGGATTTTAATCAACGGTGGTTCGGCACTTGTTATTGTGCTACTGGATTTATTATTCAATAGTTTGTCGTTTTTGTGGAGTTTCATCAGTTTTATGGCATCTGGCAGCATGCAAGAGGTGAACACAATGGTTACAAGAACTGAACTTGACAAGTTACAACAATCGGTACTCAAGTCTTACTCAACTGATACAACAAATGTCTGGCAATAGCAATGGTCCAAGGTTACCTAATTTCAGTAACAGAATGGATAGTGTTGGCAGTAATGATAGCATCCCTCTTGGGCAAATACCACCACATGAGCGGGATGTTTTACACAATAATGATATGGTGTTTGATGCTAATGAACTGCAACAATGGCTCAATCAAGTCAGACATAATGATGCAGATAAGAATACTAGTACCCCTACTTTTTCACAAATGGTGGATGATTTTCATGACCTTGTATGGCGATATCGTAGACTGGTTCATGAAAATACCTATTTTAAAGAATATATTAAAAGACAGCAGATTCCTAAGGGCCTGAGATACTGGAAGTATCCTACAGGCTTAAAGGAGAACCGCGCACTTCATAAGGATCTACAACAACTATTTGATCGACAGGGGTGCGAGTTTCTACAAGTTCTTATAAAACATAATAATTTTGAAATGGAAGATCTCAATACACAAATCCAAGGTATGGACACTAAAATTAAACAATCAGCATTCAATGCATGCCATTACCAATATTTAGAGATGTTTACTCAAATAGACAAACACAGCAATATTGTGGTCGAGAGTAAGAACCGTAAATTAGAGAGAGATCGAGTGGACTATTCCGAGGGGCTGGCGTACCCAAAACCAACGCGAGGGCAATGGTGGAAAGAAACTATATGCAACAATTCACAATTTGGGGATGAAAATGGTGGGCAAATACAAGAAAACAGTAATAATCAAGAATTCCCTTTAGAGGATGGCAGTTTGCGACGCTCGGAACGTCTTCGCAACAAAGGCAATTATGTAATGAGGAACAACAGCTCCCGGGCATGGAACAAACAGAGGACTGGCTCACGCAATAACCGCAGTTAAATTTAGTAAGTTTAGATAACTCTCAAAATACAGTAAATGCATATCAGTTGATTGCCAATACGAAGGGCAATTTTTATATTTACAATTATAGTGAGGCTGTCATCACCACTGAGCAAGCGGACATATTTAGTAGAGGTCTTACTTTTGCTCCAACAAGAAGGGCCAAAATAACTAATTTGGTCACAGAGTTAAAACTTTTTACTAGGAAAATTAATTTAGCTGTTTTACACCAGCAAACCCTATCCATGGAAAGTAACAATAATTTTTGTCGTATACCCAGCATTACAAATCCACCCCTTCATCCTAAAATAAAGCTGTTTGAGAAAATGTGAACTTGATTTTAGGCATCACATTAGCACTAACAATAAAAGAGAGGATAAAAGGAATAGAGGGATGCCAACAAACTTCACGAAAGTTCAAAGAGACATTATAAATGATTTAAAAATCAATGGTAACATCCGCATCATGCGGCCGGATAAAGGTGGTGGACTAGTTATAATGAATTTGTTTGATTATAACCAACAGTTAACAAATATAATGTATGATGAAGCATATATAGAAGTTTCAATTAATGAAATTAATATTGCTTATTCTAGAATTGATTATATTCTCAAAGACATGCTTTGGCAAGGGCAGATAACCAATGAAGCATATCTATACATGAAAGTGAATAATCCCAAGATTCCTATAATGTTTGGAGCACCAAAAATACATAAAGATTTGCAAAGTCCACCTATGCGTCCTATTGTGGATGCAGGTGGCTCCAAAACTTATACAGCAAAATATATTGATACAATATTAAAAGAAAAAATAAAAATCTAGCATATATTTGTAGAGACTCTTGGGATTTTCTCACTAGGATTAATAGTTTAAGCATCAACAATGTGGACAATATTATTTTCATTACAGTGGATGTAAAAGATTTGTTCACCTGCATACCTCATGAGATAGGTATCACTTGGTTTTCTGACTTCTTTTTTGAAATAACACCAATACCTCAGACCAATTGAATGCCATGGTGGATCTGTTAGAATTGGTATTAACTAACAACTATATCTTTCATGATTGCTCAGTATTTCAAGCAAACCAAGGGGGTAGCGATGAGCTCTCCTGTGGGCACACTGTATGCCAATGTTATCATGGCAGTTTGGGAAAAGAGATATTTATTTTCGTCAGAATTTATGCAGCATGTAGAGTTATACAGTCGTTTTCTAGATGATTTGTTTTTCATTTGGAAGGGTCCAGCAGAATTAATTGATGCTTTCATCGAATACTTAAATAGCACTACTGAATTTTTGTCTTTCACTCATGAGAATGGAAATGATAGCATAGCCTATTTGGATATTCATTTACAGAAGGATATACAACAAAAATCCCTAAAGGCCAATATATATTGTAAAAAAACATATTCCAATAAATTTCTGCATTTGATAGTAATCACCCCCAACATATAAAAAAAGCGGTTCTTAAAGGCCAATTGGTTCGAGCCGCACGTATGGTTACAAAATTTGATGAATTTGTGAACGAATGTCAATTTATAGCAAATATGTTTTAAATAGAGATTATCCACAACAGTTTGTGGATGGAATATTAAATGAAGTCAAAACAAAAAGATGTAATGGTTTCTATAAGCCCTTGCTAGTAAATACAGCATTCTGTGGCAGCCAGCAAGAGCTTATAGTTCCCAATCAATTTACAGCAATTGTACAAACTAATAGTAATAGTAATTCTGGAACTGCTAATGACAATAGGCATATCATAAAAGGCAATTTGGCATTTATTACCACTTATACGCAAGATTCTGAATGTATAAAAATGTTAGTCATGAAAAATTGGACTTTATTTAGGGGTGACATCCAACTGGAGAATACATTGGGAAATCAGCCTTCAATTATATACAAAAGGGATAAAAATCTAAAGGACTGGCGTAACAAAAAGGTGCCTTTGATAAAAGCTTTACACAGTCTGGAGGAGGCTAGGGAGACAGAATTCTCACCCACATGAAAATGAGAAATGGCAGCCAACTGAACTTTGACAGTAGAAAAGCTAGCGCCGTGTTGAAAAATATCAACTAGAAAATCAAGAATGGCGGAAATAGGAGCCATGAAGGGGTCTAAACTCCTTTGAGAGCCCCAAAAGGAAAAAACGTTTCCACTTGCTGCGATAAACCTTCCTGGTCAAAGACTTATGAGCAGCCACCAAAATAGACCTAACTGAGGAGGATAAACCAGGAATCCTAGCAAATCACAGGAACTGGAGCAGCTAAGCTGTGAGCTTCAAACTGTCCAGATTCTGATGAGGAGCCCCCGAAGGGTGAGAAATCAGATCCTGAATGGGATTCAAGACAGAGCCAGAAGGTGAGATCAAAGGAAGGGAAACCATACCTGGCGAGGCCAAAACGGGGAAATGAGGATCACTTTGCTCCCCAGTCGACGAGCTTTCTGTAGAAACATCGGAATAAGAGGTACTGGAGGGTAAACATACAGAAGACCGGGAGGCCAAGCATGTACTAGAGCATTTCTGGGGGACTCCGGCAGGGGGTTCAGAGCGAAAAACTCACTGCACTTCGCGTTGGAAGGAGATGAGAAGAGATTGCAGCAAGGTTGACCCCACTCGCGGAAGATCTGTTCCACTAATGAAAGATTCAGAGACCACTCGTAAGGCTTCAAAACAGTCCAACAGCCTGTCCGCTAGGATGTTGGACAGTCCCGGAATGTGAGTTGCAATGAGAAAGTGACCGGAGATCGTCCCTTCCCACACACTCATGGTCTTGCGACAAAGGGGATAAGATATAGTCCCTCCCAGTTTGTTGATATACCACACCACTGACATGTTGTCTGACTGAATTGCAATCGTTCCCACAGGAAGAAAGGCATGAAGGGCCTGCAACGCTAGAAGGACCGCCCTCATCTCTAGAACATTTATGTGCAAGCTGGTCTCTACAGGGGATCACAGGCCTTGAACTGTCCTGCCCGAACAATGCCCCCCCACCCGAGTTGGGAGGCGTCTGTGGTCACTGTGGCTTGGGCCAGGGCTGGAGCAAAGGGTCGTCCCTCCAAAATTTCCAGAGAACACATCCACCATATGAGGGATGACCGACAGACTCAACTGAGTTGAATTGGATAGGGCAATGGAAGTTCAACCAGGGACCATTGTACATCTAGAGTCCACTGTAGAATTCTCATGTGTAACTGGGCACAGAGGAGAAGCATAAGCATTATGGTCGCCGCCATTGAGCCCAAGGCCCTCAACACAGATTCCACCATTGGGAGATGAGAATGGTAGATTAGATTAGAGAGACATACATCCTCAGGTTTTGTACCCTCTCCGAGATCAGGAAGATTTTGCACTGTAAAGTATCTATCCTTGTGCCAATGCAGTCCATCACCTGCACAGGCTCTAGGAGTGATTTGGATGTGTTGATCGTGATCCTCAAATGCAGGGCAAGGATCAAGAAATAATCCCTGGTTTGGGAGAGTAGAAGCCTGGTGGGAGCAGTGAGGAACCAACCGTCCAGGTATGGATAGACCTGAAGCCTCAGGTGAGCCGCTACCACCGCCATCACTTTGGTGAACACCCTGGGGGCTATGGTGAGACCAAAGGTTAGGGCTCGAAATCGGTAAGGATAGACTCCTAGCCAGAAATGGAGGAACCTCCTGGAGCTTCTGTGCATTTTTATGTGATAGTAAACATCCTAGAGGTCTAACGAGCACATCCAGTAGCTCTCTTGCGGGTACGGCATGATAGACTGTAGTGTGACCATCCGGAACCTATCTTTGGCAACCGACAGGTTCAGGGTAGAAAGGTCCAGAATGGGCCTTAAGTCTTCCATTTTCTTTGTCACCAAAAAGAACCTGAAGAAGAAGCCTAATCTGGACTGATCTGGGGGGATGGTTTTGATGGCTCGTTTTTTTAGCAGCTTGGAAATTTCCTGTGCTGCTGCCTCCCTTTGCATGGGTGATATGTGCGGGAGGTGTTTGGGAGATTTGGGGGGGGACCCACAAAGAGGATAGAGTATCCTCTAGATATGATCTGAAGCACCCAGCAGTCTGATGTTATGGACTCCCATACCGTTAGGTGCAAGGGCAATCGTCCCCAGACTGCCTCCAGAGTAGACCAGTCGGGCCACCCCTCAGGGTTGCTGCCCAGTTCTGTCAGAGAAAGGATCTAGAGACCCAAAATTCCTTGGACCCCCTCTGCCTCTGGGCTGGTGTCCATTCTGCCCCCCTCTACCTCTGGGGGAAGAAGAACCCAAGAGTGTCCCGGAATACTGTGACTTCCGGAACCACATCTTCTTTTGCCCTCTCCGGTTCCGGGAAAAAGACCTTTGAGGGTTCAAGAAGCGAATCCCGACGGCAGACAATGTCTTCTCATCCTTCTCACTCTGGACTAACATCTCTTTGATGGTCTTACAAAAAAAAAAGTAGACTCGTCATAAGGGGCATTGGTAAACGATGCATTGAAAGGTTCTGAAAATTGACAATCTGAGCCAGGCTTTGCACCTCATGGACACTCCGGACCCAGATGACCTAGCCGCTCCTTCAGTAGCATGTGAAAGGAGTCGCATGGACATGTTGGAGACTGCTTTCAAAGGGGCCATCTTTGTGGAGAAAGAGACCCTGTCCTCTTGAGACATGGACTTAGGGGGAGACTCATCCAGCTCCTTTACCAGGTCGTATTGGGGTCTCGTGACATGGGCCAGGTAGTTCAGCGCCATAATAAAAAAGCTAGCTGAGGCGTAAACCCACTTCCCTAGGCAGTCCATCATCTGCGACTCTCAGTCAGGAGGATGAACCGAGGAACTCTCCTGGGCTAGTTCCTTCTTTGTGGCTGCTGCTACCACCATAGCATTTACTGGGTAGCCCTTGTTCCATGCCAGCCTATCAGAAGGTGGACTCAAAATTTTGTCAGATCTTTTGGAAATATGTTCCATGGTGTCTGGCTCCTTCCACACCCATGAGGTGACCAGGTCCACCAAGGGATCTGCGGAAGGGGACACCCACAAAGTAGATGTGCCCATGCCGAACGCCTCCAGGAACACAGACTTCTCAGAAGAAGGTTTGGGGGCAGACCGACCTCCCCGTTGGTGAAGGATTTCCATAATGGTTCCAAAGGACACATCCTCGGGAGGTGACCTGGGGGAACCTTCCCCATCAAAGTCCTTATACTCGGCGAGTGACTCCTCTTGCATGTATGCTTACGAGGCATCTCCCCAGTGGGGCTCTCCAGGGGGAACTCGCAAGCCACTTGTTCCACAGGGGGAACAGTCTGAGGATCCTCGAGCACGGGCTGTCCCTCTGGTAAAATGATGGGAATCGTAGAGAGCGCCGAGGGGACAGTCAGGTGTCTCGATCCAGTGGAGAGAACCCTTTCTACAATGTCAAATGCCGAGGGAGAACGAACCTCCTGTGGAACTAATAAGGAGGCGGCCCCCCCAGATAAAAAGAGAGACTCAGAGCCAGGCCCGAAGTGGACGGAGCGCCAAGGGAGTTTAGCCCGACAAAGGCGGAGCCGATGAAAAGTTTCACTCTCTCGGTTCCGACACCCAAGCTCTGGCTCAGAGAGCGGCTCGGATCGGAAATGCTTCAAGCAGCTGTCAGGGTCAAGGAAGCAGGTACCATCGGTGCCAACCCCCTTACTAAAGCCATCCTCAGATCCGAATACTCCAAACCCGGGACGGATCGGAGAAGGAGAAATCGGTTGGAAAAAAGGAAGCGAGCTCCCCCCTCCTGAGGGAGAGGGGGCTGGCAAGACCCCCATCTGGATCAGAGTACAAATGAACCTCATCATTTTATCCATGTCGACTTCAGATAAAGACCAGGTGGACCTCGACGAGGCCACAGACTCAGACCTTGTGGGTCAGGGCACCGAGGTCCTAGGTGCACAGCACGCCTCCTTCGGCTCCAGGGAAAACCTCTGAGATCAAAGCCAAGGGGAGTCACGGATCCTAAGAGTCTTGATCGTAGAAGGGAGGTCCGAAGACCTCTTGCGTTCTTCCCTCTACTTCGACTCTCTCTCCTTTTCTCTTCCCCTTTTCCGCTCCACTTCCACAGGCTTTTGCACAGGAGGGCGAGTCCCAGCCCGAGAGGGAGGAGAAGCCAGGGGAAGAGAAGGAGAGGCGGCCACAGCAGCCACTATGACCGAAGCCAAAGACGAGGCAACTGTCTCAGAAGGGGGGGGGAGAAGGCCTTTCAGGGCCAACTTGACCTTCCTTCTTTAATGGCGCATGGGTTAAACCCCATGCATATGGTGCAGTCTGTGCTAAGATGGGCCACGCCCAAGCCCATAACAGAGTGTGGCCATCCGCAGGGGATAACTTATGGCCACACTCAGTGCATCTTTCAAATATTGGCTTATCAGCCATAGTATCAGTGGAAAGAATAACTGAAAAAAATAATTTCTTTCTCACTGAAAACACCCACTCACCACACTCACACAGAACACACTGAGGGGAGGAGGGGAAGCAAAAACACACAACTATTCTAACGAAGCTAACTACTCTAAAATTAGAAAACTTGACGCACCAAGCGAGGGGAAAAGAAAGGGGAACCTACACGATCACTACCTAATAGTTAGAAAAGCAAAGTTTTACCCCCACTTACAACCTGGAGCTCTGGAGATGCTTCAGCTAGCCGCGGCAAACGAGATCTGGGGGTTGGAAGGTAGCCGAGGTGTATTATGGGTAAGGGTAGGAGCTTGGAGCTCAGAGCAGATGCTAGTAAAGTTGCTGGCTCGGATCCAATACGGATCCAGTATCCCACAGGATGAAGACCAAATGAAGTAAACTACTTCAGATCTTGAGATTCTCTGCTGTACCAGAGAAGCTGGAAGGAACAGACAGTATTAATTTTAGAAAAGCACAAATAAGCCGCTGGACTGGTAGTTCACAGAAAGTTAATTGAAAGGACACATCATGTGGATGACTGGATGGGGAATCATAAATTTCTGCAGGGGTTGCCTCTGATTCAAAAATCTGGGCATAGACATTATTTCTTATCTAGTATTATAATTGGGTCTAAATGGCTGAGCTTGTAAGGACCTTCAGGTCAATACAGTAGTAACATCCTATGAACCTATGAGTCTCCTGTTAAGCAGCTCGCCTTTTGTTGGACTAACTTTTGTATTTCCTCCTTAGCATGTACTTCAAAAAATAATTTTTGCCCCTCCAGGGAAGAATACTTTGAAGACAGCTGGGTACAGCAGTTGAAATCTCATACCTGTGTCTCGACATTTTCTGAAGAGTAGAATAAATTTGTTTCTATTCTGCCTTGTGTACAATAGGTAATTATTCTCCACAAACACTCTGCTGTCTCTTACTTTTAGTACTTTGTTCTTCTGCCACAGTTTTGTCAAAATCAACTCCTTCTGCTAGTAGTATTGCGTCTTTACTATTAAAGGCCTAGGTTGCTTTCTCATAGCCAGGTTTGGAGCACACACAATGTGCCCTTTCAACTAACAACTCCTGCTGTGGGCTACCAGTCCAGTTGCTTATTTGTTCTTTCATAAAATTAACGCAGGCTGTTCCTTCCAGCTTCTCTGGTACAGCTGAAAATCTCAGGTTTTCCGTACATACTATGTCCTCTTATTTTATAATTGCTTGAAACATCTCTTCCTAAGCAGTCTCATATTCAGCCAGCCTTTTCATTTCAACCCATTTTTGCAGCTTTATCACCTCATCTGAATACTTGTTTAAAGCTTCTTCCATTTTTTTCCAGCCTTTTGTTGTTTGTGTTTATAGACTCTCATCAGTGTTTCGTTTAATTTTAACAAGGTCTGTGTGCAGTTGTCTTATCTTCCTGTAGGTTACTGGAATTCATGTCTGGCGGTTGCATTGCTTTTTGCTGAACAGCTGCAGAACTTTCCCAAGCAAGTGCTTCTTCCTCACTTTTTGTAGCTATTTTTTCCAAGTCCTCTGTATTTCTTTTTTCCTGGCATCCAGGCAGTACACTTGCTATCTGGTTACTGAAATGTACCCATAAACTCAAGTCTACTGGCCTTCGCTGCTGATTTTCTGTTTTCACACTGGGAGAGCTAGAATTAAGTTGAGTATGTGCAGCCAGCCATCTTGGAAGCTTCTTATTACTGAATTGGTGCTTATGGTATTATTGTTTATTTTATAAGCTGCAGGGACATTGTGTTTGCCGGGGTCTGTATTAGAACACTGAACATTCAAAATTTTGAGTGTTCTAATATTGATCCGTTTTCAGCGAGCGCTGAAAATATCGAAGAAACAGAAAACCAAATTTTTTCCTAGGGAAAGAATTCGGTTGTCCGTTTCTGTTGCTTCGGTATTTTCAGCACTGTGGTGGAAAGTTACGGGTCAGGTTCAGTTAAGTGTGCGATTGTGTGGACATGAGGGTTAGGGCGCAGGTCAGGTAAGTGTGCGATTGTGTGGATGTGAGGGTTAGGGTTTGGGCTCAGGTGAGGTGACTGTGCAATAGTAACGGACCTTAGGGTTAAGGTAAGTGTATAGTTAGTGGTGTATGTATTATTTAATGTAGGGTTAGGTGTATGTGTGTGGATTGCTGTTTGTTTGGTGTACTTGTGTGTATGTGTTTTGGAACAGCAAATTTTTTCCCTAGGAAAAAATTCACTGTTCTGAATGTTCGATGTTCTAATATCGAACCCTATGAATCGAAAATTTAAAACACTTGAAATTTTTAATGTTCGGTGTTCTAATACAGACCCTGTTTGCCAAACAGAATGATGCATTTTTCAGCATTTAGTTTAAATCCATGGCTTTGACACCAATCATCGTCTGTGTAAGCCTCTTCTAAAGTATGGTTACATTGTTCAGGGGATTCAATGATTGCACCCAATTTGCTGTCATCTGCAAACTTGTTTAGCCACAGTCCCTCCATTTTGGCCTGGACGTCTGAGAAGTATATGACAAACAGGAAAGGGCCTAGCATAGACCCTTATAGGACCCCATTGGAGACAGGTCTGCTGGTAGAGGTGAAGTCTCCCATTTTGAGTGAGCAACCCACCTGATAACACAGGGGTTGATATTCAAATAGTAAGTTTGTTTACGATGCCCAAGTGTGAGAATGTATCGAAGGCCTTGGCCAAGTCAAGATAGGCTGTGTGCACAGCTTTGCCTTTGTCTATAGCCCTAGTCAGTTTTTCAAAGAAATCCATTAGGTTTAGTAGGCATGATCTGCCCTTGACAAAGTCAAACTGGGATGGAATGAGGGTTTGGAGGCCACCTATATCCTTATTTATGAGGTCCATGAAGATTTCTTCCATTCCCTTACAGATAAGGCTGGTTAAACTTATGGGTCTATAGTTACCCAGGTTAGTTGCTGAGCCACTTTTGTGAAGGGGGATAACAGACACAGTTTTCCATTCAGTGGGGACAAAGCCTGTATATAGGCCGTGGTTGTATAGGGCACATAATGGGGTAGCTACCTCTTGTTTTAGCGGATCGAAATTGCAGCCCAGAATGCCATCTGGTCCTACTGAGGCTGTGTTCTTGGCTTTGGATAGAGCATTGAGGACTTGCTCTTTGGAGATGCAGGGAGAAGAAGATGGTGAAGATATTGTTTGCTGAATGATTGGAGGGGGTAGAAGGGTGAAATTTTCCTCAAGCCTATCTGCTAGCAGGTTTGCAATTTCCGCAGAGTCAGTGTGTGCAATACCATCCACAGTTGGTTCAGCACACATCTGGGTCCTACCTTTTAGGTTGTAAAGAAGTTATGTCTTACCATAACGTTCCTTCTGTGTTGTAGATCTTTGCTTATTCACTACCATTAGGACCTCTGTTCCATCCTCGGAACAGATATGGCCGTCTCCAAGCTCGCGCCAGCCAAAAACTCTCAGCTAAGACCTACCCATAATGCCCCTCTCCTAGTTACTTCAGATCAAGTTTGCCCGCACTGAGATAATAGATGTAGTAATAGAAAAAAAATAGTAGGAGGCTCTGTCTGAGCAAATACCCTAATCAGGTGTTCCTAAAGTCTACCAGGAGTCCAGGCAGGGGGAAGAAGGGCGGGAAGTATGAATGAACAAAGATCTACAACACAGATGAAACGTTATGGTAAGACATAACTTCTTTATCTGATGTTGCAAACCTTAGTTTATTCATTACCATTAGGACAGAGTCCCAGCTACTGGAGTCCTGGGTGGCCCTAAAGAAGGATATTCCTGAGCACTACAGAACCAAAAGATGCTCGTCCTCTGGTGGTCAAATCAAATTTGTAATGAGATATAAAGGTATGAGGTCTTGCCCAAGTGGCTGCTGTGCAGATATCATCCATAGAGTCTCTGGAATGAAATGCTATAGAAGTAGCCATATATCTGGTAGAATGAGCCTTTATTCTGTTGGTAGATAAAGGTAATGACGTTTCTAAGCCAGGAGGATAAAGTCACTTTGGAAACAGGTTTACCCAATCTGGGTCCTGCAAAGGCCACAAACAATTGAATTGTTTTCCTGAAAAATGTTGTCTTATCCAAATAACAACGAAGCTGCCGAGGCACATCAAGGGTGTGCAAAAGGTACTCCCCCTCTGTTAGAATGCTGAAGGAAGAAAACCGGCAGGTCAATAGACTGGTTAATGGAAAAGCCAGAAATTACCTTGGGCAAGAAACAAGGGTCAGTACGAAGGGACACCCTATCCGTGTGGAAGATCAAGTGAGGACTCTGGACACTCAAAGCCTGCAGCTCATATTGTTCCCACTGAGCTAAGTGCAACTAGAAGTAAAGTTTTCCATGACAAAAATTGCAAATCACATGAATCAAAAGGCTCGAAAGGAGAACTTGTGAGACACTGAAGTACCAAAGTCAAGTCCCAGGGTTCTACGTGAGGCATGACATGTAATACTCCTTTCAAAAAGGTCTTCCACAGGCGGTGTGACATAATTGAAGAATTAACAAGATCATTATGAAAATTGGTGATAGCTGCTAAATGTACAATGACCGAAGTTGAGGCTCCCGCATGCAAAACAGTAGTCAGATATTGAAGGATCTTTTGAATAGGCATAGAGAAAGGGTCTAAGTTCTGATCTTTGGCCCAAACAGAGAACCTAGTCCATTTACTAGGATAAACTTTCCCAGTGGAAGGTGTGTGTGAAGCCAGAAGAATTTCACGAACAGGAGATGGGATGTCAGGCAGCCTGGCAATCATTGGAAGTGAAGGAACCAAACTGTGAGCTTGAGACTGTGCAGGTTGAGATGAATCAGTCCCACAGGATGAGATAACAGGTCTTGGGAATCATCCAGGATCCACAGACTGTGAATCAGATAAGGCCATAGGGAAGACCCGGTGGCCAGTTGTGCGTTAGAGCGTCCCTCGGTGGTTCCCCCTGAAGGGGGAATCGGGGCAAATTAGCTGTGAGAGAGTGTGCAGGTTCGGATGAATCAGTCCCTGAGGATGAGACACAGGTCCTGGTAATGATCCAGAATCCACGGGCTGTGAACCAGATGAAGCCATAGAAACGGGAACCAGACTTGCCGTGGCTAGTAGGGGGCAATGAGGATCACTCTGCTTTTCTGGTGAAATTTTGGGATTAGGAGAAACGAGAGAAAAACATACAGAAGACCTGGGGGGCCAATCATGCGTTAGAGCGTCCCTCGGTGGTTCCCCCTGAGGGGGGGGGGAAATCAGGGCAAAATAGCTTCTGCATTTGTAGTTTAGAGGGGTAGCAAACGGGTCGCAGCAAGGGTTGCCCCAGTGCTGTTACAGGGTTGAGGGACCACTCGTGAGGCATCAGGATATGCCTGCTCAGATTGTCCTTAATAAGGTTGGAACTCCCAGGAATGGGCATTGCTATAAGAAAGCGGTTGGAAACTAATCGCCCAGTGCCAAATCCTCATGGCTTCCCCGACACAGGGGTTAAGACCTGGTTCCGACTTGCTTGTTGATATACTAGACGAACTGACATGTTGTCTGACTGAATTGCAATGGTCCCAGAGGGAAGTGATGCATGGAATGCTTCCAACGCTAACAGAACTGCCCTCAAGTTTCAGGACATTTATGTGCAAGTTGGCCTCCATGGGGGACCAGGTGCCTTGAACAGTCTTTCCCTGGAAATGCCCCCCCCCCCACCCTAACAGTGAAGTTGGTCACTGTGGCTGTGGGCTGGGGATGACAGAAAGGTAGACACCAAAGATTCGTTTGTGGCTTCATCCACCATAGCATTTCTTCCTTGCAACAGTTTGTAAGGCATATCATGTGGTTGAGCGGGTGAGTTAGCAACGACCATTGTGCGAAAAGGAGCCACTGCAGGATTTTCATGTGCAGTCTCGCCAGTGGCACTAACGTACTGGAAGCTGCCATGGAGCCCAAGAGTTGCAGTACAAGACGTGCTGGTACATAGGTCTGAGGAAAAAGGTCTTGGATTTGGTGTCTTATTTTCAAAAGCTTGTGAGGGAGGAGAGAAGCTTGACAGGATGTTGTGTCGAATACCGGTCCAATAAATTCCAGAGTCTTCATTGGGGGCATTTGAGATTTGTCTTTGTAGATTGTAATCCCCAAGTGGAGAGAGTGAGAGCTTGAGTGTAAGGGAAGCTGCAGACTAGATGATTCCTGGTCGGAGCGGTAAGGAGCCAGTTGTCTAGACAGGGAAACACCTGGAATCCTTGTAGTCGAAGATGAGCTACCACAACTGCCATACACTTGGTGAACACTTGGAGGGCTGTCAAGAGACCGAATGTCTGTGCCCTGAACTGGTAGTGATTGGTTCCCAGTGGGAGGCAGAGAAACCTCCGGGAGCAATGATCCATCTTTATGTGGTAGTACGTGTCCTGGAGGTCTATAGAGCACATCCAGTTATCCCTCCCTAGGAAGGGAAGAATGGACTGTATCGTGACCATTAGGAATTTATTAGGTTTGATAAATTTGTTCAATAGGCTGAGATCCAGGATTGGCCTCCAGTCCCGTTATTTTTGGCTCTAAAAAGGACCTAGAGTAAAACCCGGATCCTATCTGGTCTGGTGAGACTTGTTGGAGGATTCTTTTCCTTAGCAGCTTTTCTATCTCTAAGGCTGCTAATTCCCTCTGATTGGGTTGTACATCGTGGATTCATTTGATGGGTCTGGGAGTTAAGTCAAAAGGTATTTGATAGCCTCTGGATATTATTCTCTGCACCCAAACATCGGTAGTAATAAGATGTCAGGCTGGTAGATGCAGAGAAAAAGTACCCCCCCCCCCAACAGCTTCCAAAGGGAAGCAATCAGGCCGCTGTTCAAGAGCGCTGGTAGGGTCTGCCAAAGAAGAATCTCTAGCGACCTGGTTATGCGGACCCCCTCTACCCCGAAAGGGACGTCTTCCATATGAGTTGCCCCCTCTGCCTCAGAGGGATTGTTCACCACGAGTGTCACAAAAAGGTCCCTGGGATTTCTTGAACCACATTTTTCCTCCCTTCTGGTTCCTAGAGTAGCACCCTCTGGGGTTTGGAAAGGCATATGCCCACAGCAGACAAGGTCTTTCCGTCTTTCTCACTACGTGTAAGTGTGTCTCGTACTTTGGGTCCAAAAAGTGCAGATTTGTTGCCAGGTGCATTGACGAAAGAAGATTTAAAGGGGTCTGCGAAGTCACACAACCGCATCCAAGCATTACGTCTCAACGCCTGATGCGGAAGCTCGAGCTGTCCCCTCGGGAGTGAAATATCAAACACATTGTGGGGTTCAAGATGGATTCAAGGGTAGCTAGCTATGAGGTGACAGTATCACGCACCTCATCAGACAGTACCCCACCAAAGAGGAAGACATTTTGGAAATATGTCTCTTTGGAGACAAGTAAAAAAAAGTTGCCAGATAGTTCAGCGACCGAATGTCGCTGAAGCATAGGTCCGTTTCCCTAGTCTGTTCATGTACAGGACTCTCTGTTTGAAGGATGGACGGTGGAACTATCTTCTGCCAGTTCCCTCTTGGTGGCCGCCGCCAAGACCATTGAATCAACTGTCAACTGCTAGGACCAGTGGTGCTGGTCTTCAGATGTAGATCAAAGAGGGTTCTTGTGACTCCCATGCTCAGGGTCCCGAAATAGAGGGTTGGGAGAGGAGCAAGAGAACTGGAAGCCATTGGAGCCCTGGACATAGACGGCGCCAGCGAGAAAATAGGCACAGGGCTACATACCAAGGTACGGACAGTCCAAACACTGCTTCGGGAGAGCATCGGTTCCACTGGAGCCGATACAACAAGGGTGGACGGTGCCGACAGGGAAAACACTGCTGCTGGAACAGAGACAGTATGCACCAGAGGTATCTTGTCCTTGGCAGGTATTTGAGTTTTGGAGCAGATAAAGCCAAAGAAACTGCCGGCACCATGGATGGGGATGGTGCCGAAGCAGGTACAGTCATCGGAGCCGAAGTCAGTGGTGCAAAGGTTGGAGTCGAAATGGGGTGAATATCATGGACGGCACTGTGGGAGAAGACACAAAGCCTGGTGCCAAAGAGGTCTGCACCAAGGAAGCATGGAGCCAACTAGGTTCAGTAACTGATGGAGATGCAGAAACAGAGTGACTCAGTTTCTCATTTTTTTTGGTCTTTGGAGGGGGGGGGGGAAGAGACCTCCGACCCAGATAGAGCCTCCAAAAAAGGTGCCTTGATTAACCTTTTAAAGATAAGTTTATTATTACATTCTGCTAGTGTACAATTACTAAAACTAGCACAAAAGTCACAGTCAGCTCTAATATGATTCACGCCCAAACAGTAGACACAACGAACATGTGTATCCGAGTTAGGCATCTTATGTTCACACGTGGTCACACTGTTTAAATCCCAACTTAGCTTTGTCTGACATAGTAAGGCAACAAGGCTATCCTATAGAAAAAAAATAAGGGAGAAAATACCAGTGATGTTATTTAAAAAAAAAAATACCACTAGTAGAAAGGAAAGGCCTGTCAAAGACAGGAGAGAGGGACAGTACCACTAAAGGTAAAAAATTAAATTACCAAGGAAAAGGGTAGGAAATAGGCTTAGGTTATAAGCGACAGTAAGAAAAGGCTAACTTGACTAAAAATTAAATAATTTTGAAGAGAAACCGTCTTAAAATTAACAATTTTCTACTTAGCTTTGTGAGAGATGGCTAGCACGTCTGACTAGGAACACGGCAAACGAGATCTGGAGTAACTAGGAGAGGGGAGTTTTTGATTTGCGCGACCTGTGAAACTGCCGTATTGATTCTGAGGACGAAACAGAGGTCCTAACTGTAATGAAAGAACAAAGATTTACAACATCAGATAAAACATTTTGTAAGATGTCACATAGGCTCAAATGGATATGACAAGAAAGTACTGTATAAAAGATCAATGTGCCAAACATTTTGTAAGATGTCACATAGGCTCAAATGGATATGACAAGAAAGTACTGTATAAAAGATCAATGTGCCAAACAGTGTATGCATGTAACACAAAAACTGGAACTAGGCATGTAACAAAAAAAGCTGTTGTACATAAAAGGTGGGAATAACTTTTTAGTACAATGATGCTTTCTGTAATATTTTTAAATGTCAATGGTCTCAAAGATAAATACAAAAAATAAAGACTAGTGAACTATATTAAAATGTAGAGTGCAAGTAGCTATGGTACAGGTGACACTTGGAAATAACAGAGCATGTGTATGTGATATAAAGAAAGGTTTTCAGGATGGTTATTCAGTGGAATACCTGGGACACAGGAAAAGAGAAGCACTTATATTAATTGCAAGAGGAGCTCCAACAGTGATGGAAGAGGATAAAAAAAAAGATAATGACAGATTTGTAGTACTAAATGGGCTACTGCAAGGGAGGATGTTTACACTGGTGTGTATTTATATTCCACCTAAAACTACTACAATGGAGCTTAAGAAAATTCAGGGAGAAATAAATCAGCTTCCAACAAGGAATATTACTTATAGGTGGGGACTGGAATTTGACTTGTAACATTGAAGATATGCCATGGGGCCCAGAAGGAGGGCAGATTTTTGAAGAAATTTATGAAAATATTTGGCATGGAAGATATGACTTCAGTATTAGGAGTTCGGAGTGAATTTACATATTATTCCCCAATATACAAAAACTGGGCTAGGCTAGACAGGATTTAAATTTCACATGAACGTGCATTTAACTAAAGGTCTTGATATGGACCCAATAACTATTTCAGATCATGTGTAAATAATGACTAAAATAAAAATGCAGGGTAATGAAATAAAAATGAGACTCCAGCACTTCCTCGCCTATCTGTTGAAAAGAGAGGGATTTAAGGAATGGGTAGTGGAAATTATTAAGGAGGTATTACAGAAGATATAGCCAAGAAGTGGGATAAAATTAAAGTGGAGTTTAAAAATAGGGTGGAAATATGGTTAAGAAGTGACAAGAATTATTTAGAGGGACTGACAAATATTAAAGTATTGCAAAATAGGGGGAATCTCACAAAACAAGGACAGGAGCAACTGCAGAATGCTAAACAGAAAATAAGGGATTACCTTGATAATATGAATGAGTTTAGAAAGACTGCTGTTAAGCAACTGTGTTTTTCATAACTATACAGCACAAAAACTTTTAGCACAACAACTCAGGCAACAGAAAGTCGAAAGGGCTGTCACCAAACTTGGGGAGCTTATAAACATGGAAACTTGGGGAGTTTATAACATGGAAGATAACAAGGGATCCTGTAGAATTATTAGAAATATTTTGGAGTTTCTATTAAAGTCTGTATAAAGCAGAGAAATATATAAATCAAGAAAAGGTAGAAATGGAAATGTTTACAGAATAATTAAATATACCAAGGTTAGAGGTAGAAAAGGCTCAATTACTAACAGCTAGGATAGGAGGAGATGAGATAAAAATGGTGATGTATAACCTATGCACTGGAAAGTCCTCAGGAATAGATGGTATTCCTGTGGACGTTTAGAAGCTAGGAGGGAAAAACTGGAAGGTTTTAAACAGTATTTTAAGAGGAAAAGTACCAACATACTGGAAGAAAAGTTGCGGTAGCTGTAATACCTAAAGAGGGCAAAGATCTAGCTTCAAAACAGGCCCATTTCAACACTAAACCACAGTTATAAAGTGTTTATGTCAATAATGGCTAGAAGAATGGCAAAAGTCATGCCAAAATTGATAAGATATGCATCAATGTGGTTTTGTGGAGGGCAGGCAAACATTTGACAATGTTAACAGAACACTGATGATCAAGCAAAAAAACACACGTACAGTCCCAACACAGGAGCAGGCAGAGGCAGTTATAAAATCCAACGCATTTATTAGAATAAAACAGGGATAAGCGCTTTCGCGTACTAATACGCTTCTTCAGATCACAAAGTAAAATAAAGCAGCCTTATTTAAATATAACTGATAAGTCCAATTAATTCAAATCCTCCAATAAGCACTACACATCAAATTAACCCTTAGTTAGACAGACTTCAGTGATATTACTCCCCTACAGGTCACAAGAGTTTATACACATAATTTAAAATAAACATATAAAACTCTAACAATACAGTCATTAAAAACTCCTTTCCTAAGATGTTATATGCATATATATATATATATATATATACACATATACATATATAAATAACTATATATATATATATATATATATATATATATATATATATATATATATAAATAACTATAAATAGATAAATAATCATAAATGGCATCTATAAATATATATACAAGTATAATACAATTAAAGTACTAACCTAGATGTAAACCTTGATCCATATATAGAGTGTAATATAACAGCATATATCAAAAACAAATTCCATAGACAAATACATGGATAAAGCATAGATAAAACCCATAAGTCAGCATCCATGTATGTGAAACTATTAACTATAATATATACCTTCATCTACGGGATTTTAACACTGAGCGTAATGAGACATATGTATTAAGACCAGGCGGGTAGTGGGCTCTTAGTTTAAATACCCATTCTAATTCTTTTTGCTCCAGGTAGCTCATGTAATCTCCCCTTCTCTGTCCTTGAGGTATTATCTGGAGTACTCTAAACTCAAAGCCATGGTTATTACAAATAGAAACATGTTTAGCTAATGCATTTAATGGATTATTATTCCTAATGTCGTAAACATGGTTATAGATCCTTTGTTTAAAGCTCCTTTTGGTCATGCCTACATAAAATGCAGGACATGTGTGACACTTCGCTAGGTATACAAGTCCTGATGTATTACAATTTGCATAGAACCTAGGGCTAAACGAGAAATCCAACTCTGGATGTATAAAATCTTGTTCTTTCGATATATAGCTACAGTAGTTGCAATTCTTACAGGGATATGTCCCTCTTTCTCCTGATGTTTCAACACCCAATGGACTAATGCCATCTTGACCAATAGTATGGTCTACACATAATATTCTTTTCAGATTTTTATTATTCCTGTAGATGAACCCAGGATTGGAGCCTACTATGTCTACCGTCTTACCATCTAAAAGTTAAAACACCCCAATGTTTAGCTATAACTTTTTTAATCGCTAAGCTATCATTGGTGTATGTGGTAACAAACATAACCCTATCAGAGGCCTGTTTAATATTATGGCTTTGTTTCCTAGTAACTATAGTATTTGAATTTGTGTCATTCATATCTGATTCTATCCCCAGTGTCTCAAGTTTGATTTGTTTTATTAACTTGGTATCATAACCTCTCTGGATAAAAATCAACTCTAGCCTTTCTGATTCAGCAACCAGATCTACAGGATCTCTACAAAGCCTCAAGAGCCTCTGAAACTGGCACTTCACGATACCCCTAAATATATGACGGGGATGCATACTATCATATCTTAGTATAGCATTCCTCCAACAGGCCTTTCTATGGAGAGAAGATGATAACCTGCCATTTCGAATGCTAAGGTTCACATCAAGGATGCCCACATTATCATGAGAAGCTTCTACCGTGAATCTAAGATAGTCCGTAGTGGTTTCTAGATATTCCACAAACAAAGAGAAATCTTGTGCACTACCATCCCAAACGATAAGGATATCGTCCACAAAACGTTTATATACCAAGCATTTCTTAAAGGAATCATGATTAAATAAAAACTCCCTCTCCCACTGGTAAACTACTAAGTTTGCATATGTATTGCCGCAGGGGGTGCCCATGGCAACCCCTGCTAACTGTAAAAACATATGCTTTTTAAAACAAAAAACATTATTGTTTAAAACCAACTCTAATAACTGGCATACCAGTATCTCTGTACTACGATCTATAGAGGGTAAAACCTGAAACAATTCCCTAATGGATTCAATACCCTTATCGTTTGGGATGGAGGTGAACAGATTTCTGACATCCATAGTTACTAACAGGTGTTTATCTTTAATCAATTCAACATCTAAAGCATCCAAAAAGTCCAGAAGCTGGTAGGTATCCTTCAAAATAGTCGGGATACCATTGACAAATGGCCTTAATTTTTCTAGAAAGACGGAGATATTCTCCGTACTCCACCCATCCCCTGAGACTATCGGTCTGAGAGGAGGTGGATGCACCCCTTTGTGCATCTTGGGTAATCCTTTTATTACAGGAAGATGAGGATAGGGAGTAAGAAAAAATTCATATAGATCTTTGCTGATCTGACGACACATTAATAAATCAAACAGTACATCATTAATATCATTAAGTATTTTGTTTAAAGTCCCTTCATCAATGTGTTCATAAGGAGAATAATCACTAAGCATATTTTCCATATATGAATCATAATCTTGTGTATTCAGCAAAACAATACCCCCTCCCTTGTCTGCCGGTCTAATAGTAATAGATGTTTCACGGGATAACTTCAATGAGGCATTCTCTTCCCTAGACATGTTGAAATACAAACATTTCTTTTTGCCTTTCAAAAAATAAATCATAGAGGTCCCGTTCACATAATTTAACAAAGCTTTCTATATGACTGGGCAACATAGGGGAAAAAGTACTCCTTCGCTTAAACACATAAATGTCTGTTGGGTGAGCACTGGTAGTCTCACTCTATGTGTCTTTGGAAAACAATAGTTTAATCGCTACCCTCCTAGCAAACAGGAGCAAATCTATCATTAAGTTATTCAGGAAACTGCCCTGAGAAGGGATGAAAGTCAAGCCTTTATCAAGGACACTGATATCAAACGAATCAAGTACCAACCTTGATAGATTAAAGAACAAATGTTCGTTTATCTGAACTTCCTTCTCTGCTGATGGAAGTTCTCTCCAGAGAACTTCCGTTTCCTCCTGTCCCAACTGTTCAGTCTGTCCCTTGGTAGTTGTGCTTTCCTTATCGGAAGGAGTAAAAAATCATTGGTGGAGGAAAAAGCCCCTTGTTTCCTTACAGCTCCCATGTCTCTCTCTCTCGTTTAGCCCTAGGTTCTATGCAAATTGTAATACATCAGGACTTGTATACCTAGCGAAGTGTCACACATGTCCTGCATTTTATGTAGGCATGACCAAAAGGAGCTTTAAATAAAGGATCTATAACCATGTTTACGACATTAGGAATAATAATCCATTAAATGCATTAGCTAAACATGTTTCTATTTGTAATAACCATGGCTTTGAGTTTAGAGTACTCCAGATAATACCTCAAGGACAGAGAAGGGGAGATTACATGAGCTACCTGGAGCAAAAAGAATTAGAATGGGTATTTAAACTAAGAGCCCACTACCCGCCTGGTCTTAATACATATGTCTCATTACGCTCAGTGTTAAAATCCCGTAGATGAAGGTATATATTATAGTTAATAGTTTCACATACATGGATGCTGACTTATGGATTTTATCTATGCTTTATCCATGTATTTGTCTATGGAATTTGTTTTTGATATATGCTGTTATATTACACTCTATATATGGATCAAGGTTTACATCTAGGTTAGTACTTTAATTGTATTATACTTGTATATATATTTATAGATGCCATTTATGATTATTTATCTATTTATAGTTATTTATATATATATGCATATAACATCTTAGGAAAGGAGTTTTTAATGACTGTATTGTTATTAGAGTTTTATATGTTTATTTTAAATTATGTGTATAAACTCTTGTGACCTGTAGGGGAGTAATATCACTGAAGTCTGTCTAACTAAGGGTTAATTTGATATGTAGTGCTTATTGGAGGATTTGAATTAATTGGACTTATCAGTTATATTTAAATAAGGCTGCTTTATTTTACTTTGTGATCTGAAGAAGCGTATTAGTACGCAAAAGCGCTTATCCCTGTTTTATTCTAATAAATGCGTTGGATTTTATAACTGCCTCTGCCTGCTCCTGTGTTGGGACTGTACGTGTGTTTTTTTGCTTGTTCTTCCAGTTTGTAACGGACAGTCCCTGGTTGGTGTGGTGATCTTTGTTGAGGAGAACACTGATGATCCAAAGGTAAAACAGAATGTAAGAAAATACCATTGTTGTTGGTGGGTCTTGATGCAGAGAAAGCATTTGACAGAGTAAGCTGGGACTTTACGAGCAGGGCAATGGAAGCATATGCATTCTCTGATAAAATTATAAGTTTGATTAGGGGAATATTCGAGGGATCACAGGTGAAAAGTTGGTGGGTTCCCCTCTGATAACAAAGGGGAAAGAAGACATCACTGCCTGGTTCCTCTGCTCAAGCAGAAGTTATTTGCATTTTATTTAGAAGCATTGGCAAAGAAAATAAGGGACTCAGAAATTCAAGGATATAATTGGTATGGTAGTCAAGAAAAGTTAACTATTTGCAGATGGTATTATTTTATACTTAAAAAACAAAAAAGGACATTAGTGCTGTGGAACGTTTTGCGACAGTATCAGATCTTTTCAGGATACAAAATTAATAAAGCTAAAACAAAAGCCAATAGTGGTAAATTATGCCCCCACACAAGAATTGTTTTAGCAATATCCATATTTATGCGGACATGATAAAATGAAGTATTTAGGAGTATGGATTAAAAATGATTCCGGTGTGGCAGCTAAGGTTATGTGGGAAGAGAATAAACAAAGATGATACAAAAACTGAGAAAATGGAAGCTGTGTTTTATGGATAGCAAGATATTAGCAGTTAAAATGTTTTTAGACCCTATAAATCTTGTACACAGGTCAGGCATATTTTTATCAACAAGAGGAGAAGTTGTGGATAGCAATTAATAAAGAGCTGAAGGATTTTATCTGGGAGGGGAAGACGGCACAAGTCAAGTGGGATAAACAGATTCTTCAGGCTGACTGGGATTATTGGATTTGTAGGACTATTTCAGAGCTACACAGTTAAGAGAGGATGATGAAACAGGGGGAAGCTCAAAAAACAAGGAGAGACTGGGATTTTGGATGCAGACCTTTAAGGAGAACAATAAATCACACAGAATATTATATTCATAAAGTAGTAGACATTATTCTAGAAGGGCTTAGCTAACACTGGAATGGAGAAAGTAGATTCTGCCGATAAGGATTACTGCAATTAGGGATACAGACAATAGGCAAGAGAGACTGGAATTTATGGGAGAAAACTGTCAAAGGATCCACGGTATTGGGAGCAAATACCTAGAGAAGAGGTAATAGAATGGGAAGATAAAAATTATTTGGACTGCAGGTTAGATATTGCCTTCCCTATTAAGGATTGATATCAGAGTATAGGCAAAGAGAAAGAAATATCGGGGTCCTAAAAGAAAGACCAGCACTGCTACAGAATATTGCTTGATAACCAAGAATTAAATCAAAGGAGTTTGGGAGGATAGAATGGTTAAGCAATTCATAAAGAAATAATGGGGGATATATGCATGTCTCCCAAATGTACAACAAAACATAAAAGATTTAGGATTTTTGCTTGGAAATGTTTACATACATATTTTTTATACCCCAAGTAGACTCCAGAGAATTTTTCCCCAGTTAGACAGCAAATATTGGAGGTCTGATGGGAAATAAAGAGGTAATTGGGAACATATTTTCTGGCAGTGTAATGAGTTGATAGACTGCAGACTACTCTATCAGATATAACTGGGGGAGCAAATTGGTGTAACCAAGGAAAAGATTTTTCTGAGCTAGGATACAGAATCAGATATAGTAAGGCCTTGCAGAGTCGAATTGTGGTGCCTGCCAAAGAAGAAATTACTAGAAAATGGAAATGAAAGTCTACACCAACTGTACTAGTAGTAGTGAATATAGTAACAGACAGAAAACTGGAATTTGGATCTTTAGAAAAGGGTAGGAGCAAATTAGGAAAAATGGGAATTGTGGAAATACATACAGGGGAGGAATCAGGTTTAAAAGAAGGCATGATTTGAATGAAATGTCTAATGTTTGACAATGATTGGGTAGGTAAGTGATGTATAATGTTTGGAACTAAAACTATGTCAATATGGTTCGTTTTCATTTATATAAAATGCATGAAAGATTCTTTTGAGCTGGGACACAAGCTCTGAATTGCCTCGATACAGTAAGGCTTTATTAAGTTTAAATTTTATTGGCTGCATAAAAAACAATTAGTAGTAAATGGAAATCACAATCTAAACCAACTAGATTTGAAGTACTGAATATCGTAAAAGATTATAAAACTGGAAGCGAGATCTTTAGAAAAAGGAAAAGGCAAATTAAATAGAAATAAATTGAATTTTTGGAACAATATATGCAGAATAATGTTCAGGAGAAGGAGGAGTGAGGTTTAAGGGAAGGCATAAATTGAGCAGTTTATGTAATGTTGGATTGAATGGCATTTATAAAGAAAGCAAATATGTAATGTATATAATGTAAGCAAATATGTAAATTGTACACAAATGAAAAAAAAATGTTAATATGGTTTGTTTCCTATTAATGTATTTGTGCCCACTCCTAAAGAGATAATAAATAAAGTGTTTAAAAAAGAAGAGGGGTGACTAAGGGAATGCAGAGACTAAGCAATTTATACAATGTTGGAGTCGATGAAAACTGTCAAAAAGGAAAAATGCATGCTTATACCACATGACAATAACTGTAGTAATTTACGTGGTTTCTGATTAATCTGTATCTTGAGTTCACATACATTTAAATATCTATTACACTGCCACATTTTAAAGTAAGATTTGTCTTTACTAAAATGATGCATTTGTGAAAAGAAAATGTAGGGTTTTCTGCACTGTAAAGCAGAAAGTTAAGATACTTCAGAAATTATTCTACTGTAAAAGGAATACCATCAAAATGTTTGCAATTAAAAAACACTTCAGCTATAACATTCACTATCATATCAGCTGAACTACAAGAGGTACTCCTCTGAATTCTTAATTAGGAAGTAAATGTCACTTTTTTTTCCTCTTCTTCCTCTGAAGGCGTCATGTTTAGATATGTGCTCACCCTCTACAACAGCCTGTCATGCTAGTCACCTGTTGCAGTAGGAAAGCATGCAGCAAGCCTGAACCCACCACATATACAAAGCCAGTAACTGCATTCCTGCAAATCAAAATGAAACAATGAAAACTTTGCACCTACAATGTACAAGGATAGTCATGCATGACTTAAAAGAAATTTCATCTGCAGCTATCCACACCCAGGTGGATGGAAGGATAACGATTAGAACTATGAATGCTTTCACTAATCAAATGTTAAAATATTTATCTGCAAAGTCTAGAAAACAAAGAACCTCCATATTGGGTCTGTGAAAAGGAACCTCAAGAAGTAGAAAATCCCAGGAAAAATAGCAGCTAGAAAATGGACAAAAAGGAGAGGATTTCGACAGGGCCCAAAACAAAGATGATACAAAAGGAGACCAGCTACTGAGCAAACTATTTGGAGCCATTGTCTACGTAAGATTAGATACGAAGGTACTTTACTGTAGTTAGCTGGAAACACTGTATGCCATGAGACTGAGAAATGAAAGTCTTAATTACCAAAGCTTGTTCTTCAATAGGTGTCAGTCTCTCCCGTATGAACCAAGTCTTGTGCACTGTTCAGCATGAATTTTCTAAACACTGTAGATCATTTAATAAGGTTTTATTAGATGTTCAGGTACTTGCGTATTATCGCAACCACATTTCCCACGAACAGGAATTTGGCTGTTATTCCTCTTCCAATGTTATAAACAATGTCACAGAATACTAAACAGTTTAGAAAACCCTTTTCAGGTAACATACGTATTTTTGCTACAGCATAAACACTTTAGACAACCCTTTTCAGGCGACGGAAGGTACTATGTCTTAAGAATAAACTTGATATTTGACCAGCAGGAGAAAACAGTTTAACTTTGCCTGTATTTTTCAAGGGAGATATTTAGTTAACCTATATATGCTTGCTGAAAGTAGGAGCATTTTCTTTAAGATCGTGCAAAAGTCTGACTACTTATGGATGTTCGTTCAGGTTATTTCAAAACTAGTGTGTACTTACTAGGTAAGATGATGCAGTGAACCTTAAGCACTCTTAATTTGTACAATTTACAGAAATGTATTGAGTTTATAAGCATGTTATTTAACTAAAACAGCTGTTATAGTATGCTTATGCCTAGTAAATTTTACCCAGCTAACCTAAATTATGAAAGAAATTTAGGTATTATTGCACATTTTCCCACAAAGAAGAATGTGGCCGTTATTCCTCTTCCAACTCCATAAACAATATCACAGAATACTACTTAATACTTGACACAACCCTTTTCTGGATAACATACATACTTTTGTGACAACATAACAGACAGTTTAGATAACCCTTTGCAGGTTATGCAGGTTAACATACATACTTTCCCAAAAACATAAATTATCGCAAGTTGGAAATGTGGTTGCGATAATACGCAAGTACCGATGTTTACAATATCAGAAATACTGTTTCCATTAACAGTTCAAGTTGCTGTACATTCTGACTGTCCTGAACAACGTAAACAGACAGTCTCTAGGTGACCTGTTTTCTGTACACATGCTCATTCCCTGAAGTAACAGGTCAAACGAACTTACTTACCCCTTAACTGCCTGCTATCCTGAACACAGCATATCATAGCCTCCTTTTCAGTAATTTTCCTCTATTGACTATATCCACCCCCTATTCCTCGATCCTTAGGCTATGTCTTGTTTTTAGCTTAACTTCTCTCGAGTCTTTCCTTGAGAAAAGAAAACAATACTCTCTGCAATCTTCCCTTGACAAACTGTTATTTCAGCAAGGTCAGCATTTGGGAGATTCTTTGTTTCTGCTTTCTAAAATGTATGCATAAATGAAACACTATTTCTATCTTATTTTATTCTTTCAGCCTGTCTAATGTCTGTAAAATGGAAAACCCTGATCTAACAGTCTAAACAACTGTGCTTGGTGAAGATGTGATGTAATGAACTGTCAGTGGTACAAAATGTTTACAATGGAGCTATTTTTGAAGCGAGCAGTGAAAGCAGTCATGTCCCTAGGCGAGTGGCCTTTGGAAAGCAGCATTTTGCAAAAGACAGCTTGCTTCAGAAAATATAGCATCCACTCCATCTAGCACACTTCTGTAGCAGCTCACAAAACAGATAAAAAGCTCTTCTGTCTCACAGAATGAATTTACTTATTTTAGGTACAGCCAAAAGTGTCAAATTGTCAAAGGTTCTTTCTACTGTTATTTATTTGCCAGATTAAGTGAAATGGTCAAAAAAGCCTACTTAAACTATGCAACAGTCCATAAGCAGATACATGAAAACTTGTGGTAATGAAGTACCAACAACAGTTTCAGTTAAAATAGGAAAAGTATGTACACAGGATTTTCCCCCAAAAAATTTAGAAAAAATGTAAATTAGATGCAAATATAAATTATAGCAACACTATACAACACACAGACCACCAAACATTAATGGAGGATATCCACAGCTCTGCATGATTGGCTAGTATCAAATAAAGTACATCATTTTTTGAAAAATCTCCTTTATTAATCATTACACATTTGTGCGTCAGGGCCGGCAACTCGGCACGTAAAAATCTACTGCCAATCATTAGCGGACCGGAGTTCCACTGTGGCAAAGACACAACATTAATCATTACACATAAAAAACATGCCATCTTCACCCTAACCTTCAACATTTAAAACCTATTTCTTCACACAAATTAACAAATGGCATATAAAAAGTCACAAACATTACCAGTACCCCAATGCTTCTTCAAATCATGGCTTTTAAAGTATGCATCATTTTAATGTTGCCTATTTACAGCAGTTATTTCCAAAATATCTTACTAGTTTTATGACAATTACCACTTATCTCATAACTGCCGGAATAAAGGAATGCATTGTATTAAAAAACAAATCATCTATCCCACCCACCCCTATTTAATAACTTTGTCCAGTTAAAAAGCTTCACATGTTTTAGACATGTTATTTTATATTCCTCTTTTCTTCCTGTCAAACTCCTCTTATTGGTATCCTCACTTTTAACAAGTGCTTCTAGCCACCATCCTCAAAGCAGTTTATCAGGGTCTACATATGCTTGTCTGACATATCACAAGTGAAAAATATAAAGCTGCAAACTTTTCCAAGTCTCCCACATTGCTCCAACTCCTACACCTATTACTTCCAAAGTAATAACATATGCTCTGAAACATTTGTTCGGCTGTTCCCATTTAGGGGTCGCCACAGCGGATCATCTGTTTCCATTTCTTCCTGTCCTCTGCATCTTTCTCTATCACACCAACCACCTGAATGTTTTTTCTCACAGCATCCATAAACCTTAACTTAGGCCTTCCACGTTTCCTCTTACCTGCTTACCTGGCAGCTTCCTCCTTAGCATCCTTTTCCCAATATACCGAGCATCCCTCCTCAGCACATGTCCAAAACAACGTAATCTCGCCTCTCTGGCTTTGTCTCCAAACCATCCAGCCTGGGCTGACCCTCTAATATACTTATTCCTAATCCTGTCCACCCTCATCACACCCAGTGCAAATCTTAACATCTTTAACTCTGCCACATTCAGCTCCGACTCCTGCCTTTTTGTCAGTGCCACTGTCTCAAACTCATATAACATAGCTGGTCTCACTAACCTCTTGCAGACCTTCCCTTTCACTCTTACTGGTACCGGTATGTCGCAAATCACTCCTGACACTCTTCTCCACCCCCTCCATCCTGCCTGTACTCTCTTCTTCACCTCTCTTCCACACTAGTCATTACTCTGAACTGTTGACCCCAAGTATTTAAACGTATCCACCTTCGCCAACTCTACTCCCTGCATCCTCACCATTCCTCTACCCTCCCTCTCATTCACACACATATATTCTGTCCTTAGTCCTGCTGACCTTCATTCTTCTCCTCTCTAGAGCATATCTCCACCTCTCCAGGGTCTCCTCAACCTGCTCCCTATCTCACTACAGATCATAATGTCATCTGCAAACATCATAGTCCACGGGGACTCCTGTCTGATCTCCATTCACCTTTAATAACAAATTAGATCAATATGAAGTAATTCTTAGCACACTACTTTCAGTTTTAATTTTATTGAAATGGTACGCAAGCACAAATCATTTCAAAAACATCCTCACCCATCTAAAATCACACACACACACACACACACACACACACACACACACACACACACACACACACACCTTTCATTGTTATCTTCTGCAGGCCAGAAGAGCCCTGGATATCACCCTCTACTTCTACTGTTCTTAGTAAATGCAAAGTTTCAAAAGTCATAATATAATAATTCTGAGCATCTGTGATCATAATGTGTAGCCTTTCCAAGATATAGCTTGAATTTTGAAGTCAAGTGAAAACTTAGTTATTCCTTTATCCTTCATTCACCAAAAAGGAGCAGACTGCGGTCAGAAGCAAATTGAAGTCCTACCTGTCTCTCACTAGCAGAACTGGGCTGGCTAGAGCTCCCCCACCTCCTTCAATGGTACCAACTCACACTCGCCCACAAACTAATAAACCAACCACTAAAAGTCCCACCCCTCCAGAATCCACTCCAACCCTACATAACCACGAGACCACTAAGATCCAGCCACAAAAACTCCTACAGGTCACAAGAGCCATTAACTCTGCTGGAGAAGCATTATTCTCCTGCACTGTAGCCAAACTCTGGAACTCCTTCCCATCCTCAATTACCTCTGTAACTTCTTGCACCCACTTTAAATCCTTACTAAAAATCAGACTTCAAAACTTGCCAGCTATGCCCTTGCAACCCCCCCCCTAATGCCATTCACTCCCCCCACCCACTACCTCTCTCAGCCCCCTATCAACAACCTACTCTTAGCAAGCTTGGCTATTCACGTTTCCAGCTACCTACCACATAATACTAACTTCTTGTAGCAACAACTGCTAATGGCTGTTACGTAACTCAAAAACAATTTGTATCAACTGTTCACTGATGAATCTCAACTACATTTTAACCACGTTTAGTATAGGTCACCATATTTTAAAATTGTACTATGCTCTACAGCTGTTTTACATCGGTTTTCTTTTTGTCTTACGTCCTTAACTGGACTAATGTCTATATTTAAATGCTGTTTTTTTAACTGTATAATGCAAATAATAATGTGGAGCTTTTCTCCCCGGGCCTCCACTGAAAACAGACCTGTGTCCAGTCGGACTCTCCCAATCAACAAATGTAAATAAATAAATAAAAAAGTTGATGTGTCGTCGTGATCTTGGGTTGCTGTCGTGGGGTATAAAGTATATGGATAAAGTGTATGGATATATGTAGAATTATGATAGTAATTTCCCCTATTTTTACAATGGTGGCTGTCTAGATTAAATGCCCTTAGTTTAAGCTGTAGATAAGACTATTTTAGCAAAAAGGCTTAAAAAATAAAACAAAATTATAAAAAGCATGGAAAATGCAGCTGCATAGTTATTAAAATTATAAAAAGCATGGAAAATGCAGCTGCATAGTTATTACTTGTTTTTTAACCCATGTCTTCTTGTCTCAATAAGAGTCAAGAAAACAGGTGTGCGCATGCAGTAGGGTAAGGTTAATCAGCATATTGCATTCTGAGTGAAATTTACAAAGATGCTCATGCAGCTGCAAAGTTGTTAGCCATTTTTTTACCTCAAAGTACAAACAGTTGGCAATGAAAAAGCCACCTACAGGTTTAAGCAATTAATCGTGAGAGCTCAGAGTACTCTTTGCAGAGATATGTTTAACATTTAACAGTACAACTGCAAGCAATTTATTGAAAAATACAGTTTGAAATTATGGAAAGTTAATAAAAAATATTAGCCTCCCCAGTGGTCTTAATGTTTTAATGCATATAAAAGAACAATGTAGAATTTTATTTAAAAGACAGCCAGATTTTCTCTCATGGTTAAAGGTATCTTTTTACTGAAAGCATGCAAGCAGTCTACTACATCTGAGAGGGGAATTGAGATAAAAGAATATACAAAAATCAGTGTGAGAACACAAGTTGGAATGTACGCTTTAGCATGGGTAAACTTAATTTTAGATTAGATAGTGCCTGTGGGTGCAGTCAATTTGGGGTGACTGCTATCTGAAGAAGTAAATTTCATATGTTTAAAATATACAGAGCTTTTTGAGATTGTTCTAAGTTAAAAGGGATACAGGGATTTCGAAAAATATACTTAAAAGTTTTTTGTTTGGATGTTTTCACTGAAGCAAAAAGTCATGAAAATGGAGAAGAGAAGATGCAACTGCTTAAAACATCATCCTGCCAAACATTAATATGTGCATGTAAACCAAATGTTGGAAATACAAATTCAAAAGAACTGTTGCGTATTAACAGGTGGGAGTAATGAATTTCTATCAAAATGGCTACCCCGTTAATGCTAACATGGAACGTAAATGCCTTACACACAGACAAAAAGGAAATAGTATTGAATTATATTAAGCAATGTAAGGTGCAAACAGCAAAGTTGCAGGGACACATTTAGATAGAAATGAGACAGTGAATTTGCCAAAAAATGCATTTTATAGGGGACAAAGAATAAAGGGGAGTAATAATACTAATTATTAAAAGATCTTGTGCAGTGATAAAGAGAAAAAAAGACAATAGTGAATTTGTGGTAGTAAGGGGAAGGAGGATTGCACAGACATGTATTTATATTCCTCAAAAAAAAAAAATACTAACATGAAAATTTAAAAAAAAAAAATGGGAAGAAATCATAAGCTTTCAGCAGAGATTATTTATGGGTGCAGATTGAAACTTGATTTGCAATAGCAAGGATGCATTGTGGGGTACAGAGAAGGGAAAATATAAAAGTGGGCAAATTTGTGAAGAAATATGACAATATCTGGTATAGAAGATGTGAAATCACTAGCAAGGAAAACAGACAAAATATACATATTATTCCCCAAAATACAATAACTGGGCTAGATTCAGAATTTGTACTTCAAGGGAGCACGTGTATTTAATTGAAAGTTTAGACATACATCCAGTATTTCAGATCATGCACTGAAAAAATAAAATAAATATATGTTACTGAAATAAAAGTGAGATAATGGTGCTTTCCCCTTATTTGTTAATAAGGGGTGCAATTTAAGGATTAGGTAAAAAAAATATTCGAGTTGTTAGGCAAGATAGAATTTCTTCAGCAGGGATGGCTAGTAAGAATGACAAAATTAAAATGGAGTTTAAAAATATGGCAGAACTAAAAGAAAAATATATGGGGAAAAGTAATTGAAATTAATTAGAAGGCCCGACAAAAGTTAAACTATTGCAGAATAATGGGAACCTCACAGAACATGAAAAGAAGCAACTCCAAAGTGCTAAAAGTAAAGAGTATTTGGATAATCTGCTTGAGTTTAGAAAGGCTCCTGTTAAGCAACTATTCGTTTAATAACTCCAGAGTACACAACTTTTAACACAATGATTTAGGCAACAGAAAGTAAAGGAAAGCGGGGAGAGGGGGTTGTCAACAAGCTTATGGAGCCTATCACAAGGAAAATAACCAGAGATCCTATTATAAGTATTACAGATGTGTTGAAAAGTTTATGAAATCTGTATACACCAGAGGAATGTGGAAACCAAGTCAAGGCACAACTACTTATGGAAAATGTAATTATGCCAAGGTTAGATGAAGATAAGTTTCAACAATAAACAGCCAGGATGAAAAGATGAGATAAAAAAAGTCCTGTATGATAATCAACAGGGAAGTCTGCAGGGCTAGACAATATTTCTGTGAAAGTTAGGAAGGAAAAAAGCGATAAAGATCTGGAAGGTTTTGTTTAACAATATTTAAAAGGGGGTGGGTACCAGCATTGTGGAAAATCTGCTGGCTGTATTCCCCAGAGAGGATAAAGACCCTTCAGACTGAGTTTCATATAAAACACGTGATTATAAAATGTTTATGTATATACTGTCCAAGAGAATGGCAAAACTGTTGGCAAAATATGATAGATATGGTTAAATGTTGTTTTGTGGATAAGATGGAAACATATGACAACATTAGAAGAACGATGATAAAGAAGAGGAATTAGAATTTAAGAAAATATCAATACTTTGCTCTTGATACATTTAGCTGGGATTTTATGCATAGGTAATGGAAACATCCGCACTATAGGACTACAGGGTTAATTTGAAGGACATGTGAAAGGTCAGAGGTAAGAATTATGGTGAGAGGGTTCCTCTCAGACAAGCTGCACTTGAACAAAGGAACCAGGTAAAAATGTCCTCTTTCCCATTTGTTATTTGCCGAATAGATTTGCTTTATATTTACAGACTCTGGAAAATAAAATAAGGGACTCTCAAATTCAAAGATGTTTTTTCAGTGTAGATAACACCTTAAGAACTAGTATACTAATCAAGAAAAAAAGTTAGCTTTACTTGAAGACATTAATTTTGTATTTTATAAATCCAGAAAAGGACATTTCAGTGTTGTGGGATACCATGAGAAAGCTTCTAGTCTTTTTGTTATATAAAATTAATGAATATTAAAGAAATGTTATGGCAGTAAATTATGTACCCACCAGAGTTGGTTCAGCAATACCTAATTTATGGGGATATAACGAAGTATTTATGTGTATGGATTAAAAACTAATCTGTTATGACAGCTAAAGATGTGTGGGAGGAGACTAAAAAGATAATACAAAAAGAGAAACTGGAAGCTCCTGAATATGGATATTGGATAAGAAGATACTAGTTTTGGAAATATATTTAATCTCTTTAGTTTTACATACAGGTCAAGCATAATTTAATCAACCAGAGAAGAATTGTTGATAATAATTAATAAATAATAGAAGGGCTTTATTTGGAAAGGGAAGAGGGCAAGAGTTAAGTGTATAGGTTAACCGCCGCCCATAGAACAAGGTGGTTTAGGACTACCCGAGTTGAAGGGATGCTTTAGAGTTGCACATTTAAGGTTCATATACGCAATGTAAGCAGAAAGTTATAAATCAAAGGGGGGGGGGGGTAGTTTAAAAAATAAGGAGACAGTAGGATTTTGGTTGCAGATCCTAAAGGAAAATAACCACCACCATATATCAAGATGCAGAAGATATTCTAAGAACTAAGCCAACACAGGAAATGAGAAAGATTTTTGCCAATAGAAATAATTGTAAGTTGGGTGTAGCAAATAGGCAAGAGGGGTCTGGAATTTACTGAAGAAATCTGGCAAGAGAACCAAGGTACTGGGGGCAAATAACTAAAGAAGGAAAGCAGAAGTTTGGATTGCAGGTTAGAGACTGCTTCCCTATGTGGTACTGATAAAAGGTAAAGAGGAAAGGGATATTTGAGAGCTACATTAAAGCCTGCCTCCTACAGTTTTTAGTTGAGTGTAGATAATAAGCTGTTTAAAAAGGAATAATTAGTAGGCCATATAAATCCTGCATGATAATTGTAAGAATCAGAGGAGCTTAAAAAAAAAAAAGATAGTAAATTGCCTTTTCATTCTCTCTTCCCAAAGGAACATAGGAGAGCACCTGTGTGGCTCCCAAGTATGAGACAATGACCAGAAGGTTTATATTTAGTTGCATGGAAGTGTTTACATATACTTTTTATACCAGAAGCAGTCAAAGCAATTTTCTTGAAGTAGACAGCAAATGCTGGATGTGTGATGGAATAGAGAGAGGGGCAACTGGGAACATGTTGTTGGCAGTTTAATGAGCTGGCAGACTTTAAAAATTCACTATGTGTTAAGGGAAATGGATGGTGGTTTTGAGAATAAATGTTACGAGTTTAAGGTTCGACTTAACTGATGAAAAAGAATGAGAGAGTGAACAGGTAGAGGTGATATTAGGGAGGACCAGACCCAGGAGATTTTGGCCTTTTGTGAGTTTGCTAACTATATAGTCCAGGGACTGGGCATACCCTACATTAGGAGTAGAGGTTCTACAGTCTATGATTTGATAGTTAAAGTCACCCAAGATTAGGGTGTTATTGCTTATAGGAATTTCTTATAAAACCTCCAGAAATGTAGCATGATCATAAAGAGACATGTAAGGGGTTCTGTAGCATGCTTCTAAGCTGGTAGCTTGTCCTGTCCACAGGAAATTTAAATTCTAGAAGCTTGGTATGTGGGTCTCTAGGTATCAAGTCCAGATGAAATAAAGTTCTTAACTCTTGAAGGTACAATAAGCACAAAACATAAACATGGAAGAAGTGCTTTCTTTACTTTTAAGTGAATTCTTTGCAGCTCATAGTTAAGAATGCTCGACAAATGTTTATTTCTAATGGGGGTACTTTCATACTATTTGTGATTAGCTAAAGGCACATCTTCTGATACACCCTCCCAGAAACTGAGAAAGCACTGCATGTTGAAGTCTGAGCCAAGGTGTGAGAAGAGGTACTTAATCTCAGAATACTGTGTTATGTGGCAAATAGTAGCTGGCATGCTATGTGGTGAGACTATTGAGAGAAACAGGAGATTCAATTAAGCTGTCTGTGTTGTGAAAGGAAGATGGGGTTCAGGAGACCGAATAGTGCAATAAATAGAAAAGGCACTCCAGAGCATTCCCAAAAATACACAACAAATAACTGGTGTATCTAGAACACTGCTGCAGGGTAACTATGCTAAATAAAACAGTAAGAGTATGAACATGTTAAAGAGAGATAAATCAAAGTAAAGTAATGCAGCTGGCATGAAATACACACACACACTTCCCATCATCTAGGTGTTTCAGGTGGTCTGCATTCAGTACAGTGTTCATTTAACATGGGTTTTACCCTTTACTGGTGAATGATATAAGGATGAGTCTGCCTGGTAAGGGAGAGTGTAGAAAGCAGTTTTTGGAGAGTTTATGCAAAAGTATAAATGCTTATATAATCAGATTTGGATGTGTCTTTCTAGCACTCATCTACATTTTATTTTCATTTGCTAATCAAGGCAGTATGCTGATCCACATGAACCTTTTTCAGGTTCAGCTGGGAGCACAAGAGAAAAAAAAACAATACTATAATATTGAAGTACAAAGAAAAATTCAGCAAAAGAAAGAAATAATATTATACAAAAGGTTATATGCATAGTAACAACAGGCAGTATACAGTATCTACAATGAATGAGGATAACAGAAATGGGAAGAGATTATAGCTACTTTGCACGACTTAAGGGTGGAATATTGTGTGGGTTAGTGGTGATAGTAATATTTATGAAGAAGTACTGCAAATGGTCCATTCCTAGTCTAGGTCCATCCTCCATTTTTACTGTGACAGGAATAGACCCCATTCCTAAGTCAGAGAAACATTACAGTTCATGAAATTACTATTGCCTCCATCCATATGACAGCCTCTATTTTGCCTCGGACCTGGTTTGCAGATTAAAATTATCTTTAGACCAATCCACATATCCGGTTAACATGTAATAGTATATGCCCTATTAATAATAAATTTTAAAAAAATCATATATAAAACATGTAGACAATGTCGGAGCATCTGTTTACAAATTCTATATACCAATGTTGCTGTAAACTAAACTTGAAGCAACCAAAGACCAAGAAAGCACACACAACTTAAAAACAACAGGCAGAAATAACATACAAGTCACCCATTACCATCAAGATAAGGACTGTACAGATATAATTTAAATGGCTCCTAGACTTACAGAAGATAAAACACATAACAAAATAAGGCAGTTTCATGTATAATAAAACAGGGCTTTACAGTAGTTAAGAACTTGAAGACTATCCCATTTAGCTTTTTGCTGCTGTAACGCAAAACTACTAACTAAGCAAAACATATCAAACGTTAATAAAACAACAAATCATTTCAGTTTTAATATTAATCTATGATATTCTATCATGACCACAGCAATCTACTAAAAACACTTCTTTTAATATATAGTACATCTATATAGCAATAGCTCTAGAGCTATACCTTACTTTCAGAATCTTTAATCTACTGCTCTCCATATTTCTATCTCTACTGCAAAACTGTTTTGTTCACACATTCACTATTATTCCATGTCATCAATTATATTCAGGTTTGGTTTGCATACTTAAAATCTAACATCTGTATGACTAGTATTATCTACTTTACTGTATGTAATTTTCTGTACAATAGCTGCTTAATTTCTGTATTTTGATTCGGCAGTGTTATCATTCATGTCTGTTTTAATGCATTTCTCCCTGGGCCTCTAAAACGGGCTCCGTGGCCCAGTAAACCTCCAGATAAACAACGCAAATAAATTAATAAAGAAATAAATACTGCACCCAGATATTTTTCGAATAATTTTGGTTAAAATACGACAAATCATCGTCCGTCGTAAAACTTACCCTTTAAAACTTCGTATTCAGGAGCATAACAAAGCCCGAGACACAACAGCAGTGTACAGAATATAGTTGTTTTAATAAATCCTCATATTTTCATTCTATTTCAATATTCATCACGGATTCCTTTTTACTTTCAAATGTAGCCGCTCAACTTCCAGACGTGCGTAATACGCGGAAGTAATAGATAATAGGCTGGCGCTTTTTTTGTAGCTTCCTGTACTTTCAAATCTTTGTGAAAGTAGACTTTGTTTGTTGATATTGATGCAGTTTCTCGTCTGTTTGTCATCTGTCGGATTGTGAGATGTGATAGTTTTCAGCGTTGAGAAAAGCTATTATAAGTCATACTAAAATTGCAGTATGTAGTACCGTACAAACATGGCGATTATCTGTGGAAATTAGATTAGGTGGAGGAGTGGGTGTTCGACAGTCTGGAAACGTCCACTTGCCAGTATTGTACCGAAATATATAAATACCTATCAATTAGCTAGATTTTTATATCGTATTTTGTTCTGCTCTCCATAAGGTGCATGGGTTTCTGGCAAATCATTGAGGACTGAGGTCACTAATTAATACCCTTCAGAAACGCGTGCTAGTGCAAAACGTGTTATTCTATGAAATTTTCCAAGTGTAAAAGAGTAATATTTAAAAATGTTCACGATTTTTGGCCCTTTGCTACCCCACCACCAACCATTATCGTTGGCTGTATTCAAAATTCCTATAAAGTACGAAGTTGGAAATGTACGTTGATGTTCTTTCTGCTGTGCGGAAACACTGTTTTTTGAGTTTTAAACAA
Source organism: Protopterus annectens (assembly GCF_019279795.1). Classification (NCBI taxonomy): domain Eukaryota; kingdom Metazoa; phylum Chordata; order Ceratodontiformes; family Protopteridae; genus Protopterus; species Protopterus annectens. Next base: position 453,773,968 of record NC_056737.1, on the reverse strand, counting down.
GGTAAACAGCACTTAGATTTCGAAGACGAGGTGGCCGAGTGGTTAAGGCGATGGACTGCTAATCCATTGTGCTCTGCACGCGTGGGTTCGAATCCCATCCTCGTCGATTAATTTTTATTTCACCGGTGTCTGCAAAAGAATATTATTAATTGATATGCACATTATATACTGATTAATCATGTTACGTGAAGCTGCATTTTTTTCTTGCCTATACTGAGATGGTATTGAAGGTGGAGTTCTATTACAAAACCTGCGAAAGTTAGTAGTCGATAAATTATGATCTTAGCACGTAGCTCGAGAATAAGGATAAACCAGCCAAAGCGGGACACTACTTAAATATCAGTATTGTTGAGTTTAAAATTTAGCACAGTAGGAGTAGATAAATGAATGTACATTTTCTGAAGTAAAAGAATCTTTAACTGTAATGACTATCATTATTTGTTTACTTTTCAAAAGCTACATTCTAAAACAAAACCAGCAATGTCATTGGAAACCTGGGGACTGTTAACAGGTATGGCAGTACTTCAATAAGGATAAACAGTAAAACAATGCATTTTGCTTTAAATGACACTAGCCTAAAATAAAACAGAATCGTTTGGATGGCTGGCAGTATTTCAAACGAGGTGAATAGCAAAAAAAAAAGCATTTTGCATAAATAGATTGTAAATATTTAAAGGTCTCTGCATCTCATGGTCATTCTAGCCTTATTATTAGCCCTCCTCTGGCCTTACATTCTTTTCACAGGAGGGCCATCCTGGTCAGTCTTGGAGTAAATTTGAGCCATCTAGTTTATATCTATAGCTTCATAGGTGTTTACTAGGCTAATGATCTCAAGGGCATTTTTAAGCCTAGCCATGCATCCCAAATCTCTGACAAGTTTTCTTATGTGTAAGCAAGGGTGTGGGAGATGAAACATTTACAAGCGGGTGTCTGAGAAATTAAACATTCATAGGTTGGTACTAGGCTATCGGCCCTAAGGCCTATGCAAGCCTAGCCATAACAATTCCCTGGAAATTTTTTCCCACAATATTTACTTCTCTGTGCCCCTGTCTAGCAGGGCGACTGACATGATCCCCGGGGTGAATTTCCTATCTCCCATCCAATCATCAAGGTTCCTTTTGAAGAGGGCCAATGAGGTGCTCTGCTTGACATGTATGGGCAGTCTATTCCAGAGTATGGGGAGTCTCTGGTTCAGGAACCTATCCCTCCAGCATGTTTTGTTCATTGTGATGATAAGGTTTAGATCCCTGGAGCGTGTGGCTCTGAGGGATTGGGATTTTTTTAAGTGGAGCATGTCCAACAGCTCATGGTTTGACATGACCTTGTATGTTAAGCAGAAATCGCCCCTGAGTAGACGATATGCCAAAGAATATAGCTGGAGCTCTTTTAGACGGTCAGCATACGGCATCTGCTTTAGGCCTGTGATCCATTTAGTGAGGTATTTCCGTGGCCTTTCCAGCTGTTGCAGATGTCTTGTGAGGTACATAACAAATGGGGCATTATACTCTATAATGGGTCTAATGAGGGATGAGTACAGTGGGACAATGACCTCCTTTTTTCTGGATGAAAAGCCCTTAGTGACGAAGTGTGCCACGTAGAAGGATTTCCTGACTGTTGTGGCGATGTGGTTATCGAAAGTGAGACCACTGTCCATTTGTGTCCCTAAGTCTCTCATCGCGCTTTCGATGTTTAGTGTCCTGCCACCTATGTGGTAGTTCATGGGTACATGTTTTTTTTCCAAAGGGGATGACTATACATTTCTTGGCATTAAGCTTGAGCCTATGGCTCTGGCACCAGGCATCTGTTTCTGTAAGGCCCTTTTGTAGAATATCCACATCATTTGGGGATTCAATAATGGCTCCCACTTTGCAGTCATCTGCAAACTTTGTTAGCCAGAGTCCCTTAGTGTTGGCCTGTACTTCAGAGAAGTAGATGCCAAACAAGAGTGGTCCCAGGACTAAACCCTGAGGTACTCCACTTGTCACTTGTCTGGAGCTGGATTTGGAGTCTGCTACTTTTACAGTCTGGGTTCTGTCAGTAAGCCACAGGTTGCCTGTGTCCATTAGAGACATAGGTGCCAAACCAGGGATGACTCTCCTGTTCCCCATCCAACTGTCCAAGTTGCATGTAAATTGGGTTAGGGAGGAACTCTTCTTCACATGGATGGGGAGCCTGTTCCATAGACAGGATAGTCTCTGGGATACATATACTTGTCCCCTCCAGCAGGTCCTATTTATATCACAGGCAAGGTTGAAGTCTTTAGAAGGGTTAATTCTGGTACTGTTTGTTTTGTGGATATGCAGGAGGTCCATCAGAGTGGGGTCTGACAATGTCCTGTATGCCAGGCATAGATCCCCCCTCAAAAGCCTACAGGAGCAGAATACAGGGATAGGGCCTCAAGGCAGTCTGCATAGGATATTTTTACTTACGCCCTGTATTCTTTTAGTGAGGAACCTCTGTGGACATTTAAATTGAAATGAATATAGTGGTTAAGTCTCTTAGTATTGGTGGAAATACTGGACCTGTGGGGAAACACGAGGTCCAGGGCAATTGAGTCTCTAATGACACGGTAATAGAGACAGATACTTCCTGTGAAAAGTCTATAAGACAGTGAGTAAAGGGATAGAGTTTACAGCCTGTCTTGGTACCTGAGGTACTTTAGGCCAATAATTGGTTAGAAACCTTCAGGACCTAGTTGTCTGATATGTTTAGTGAGCTACATCCCAAAGGGGGAATTGTAGTTGATAACTGGCCTGCTGACCGCTAAGCATAAGGGAGTTATTGCCTCCTTAGACTTTGATAATATTCTATTTGGAATTAATTGGGCAACCATTGTCATATGATGGTGAAAGGAGAGGGAATTATCAGCTCAAGTACCTAGATCCCTAACTACATTTTCAATTTGCAAAAAGTATGTTGTCTAGACAGTAGAATGAAGGGAAAGGCTGCCTTCTAAAAATTATGATATTATACATTTTTAGCATTTGGTTTAAGCCTATTTTAGTGCACAAAGAGTTTACTAAGGAAAGTGTGATGACAGACTAAGGGACACAGGTGGACAGTGGTCTCACCTTCGATAGCCACATCGCCACAACACTCAGGAAATCCTTCTGTGTGGCACACATCATCACTAAGGGCTTTTCATCCAGAAAAAAGGAGGTCATTGTCCCACTGTACCCATCCCTCATTAGACCCATTATAGAGTACAATGCCCCATTTGGTATGTACCTCACAAGACAGCTGCAACAGCTGGAAAGGCCACAGAAATACTTCACTAAAAGAATCACAGGCCTAAGGCAGATGCCCTACACTGACCGTTTAAAAAAACTCCAGCTATACTCTGTGGCATATTGTCAATTCCAAGGTGATCTCTGCTTAACATACAAGGCTATGTCAAACCCTGAGCTGTTGGACATGCTCCACTTAAAGAAATCCCAATCCCTCAGAGCCACATGCTCCAGGGATCTAAACCTTGTCATCACAATGAACAAAACATGCTGGAGGGATAGGTTCCTGACCCAGAGACTCCCCATACTCTGGAATAGACTGCCCATACATGTCAAGCAGAGCACCTCCTTGGCCTTCTTCAAAAAAAACCTTGATGACTGGATGGGAGATAGGAAATTCACCTCGGGGATCAAGTCAGTCACCCTGCTAGACAGGGGTCCAGGGAAGTAAATATTGTGGGAAGAAATATCCAGGCAATTGTTATGGCTAGGCTTGTATAGGCCCTAGGGTCGATAGCCTAGTACCAACCTATGAACATATGAGAGTTAATTCTGGAGGGTTTGGGAGTCATAGAATAACTTAACAACAACTTCCAGTTTGCAATCGTCTGCAAAATTTGTTGCCCAGAGTTCTTGGCTCTCTGCTCGGAGATCTCATAAGTAAATACCAAAAAGGGGAAGTCCATCACTAAGCCCTGAGAAAGACACTGCTAATCACTTTCATATATTCTGATGAGGCACATGAGACTCACACGGTATGGCTTATATATTTTAGACAGTGTGCAATCCATCTTATCAAATATGGGTTGATTTTTAAAGCATTTAGCTTTTGGATGATGCCAGCATGGGGAATGGTGTTGAAGGCTGTGGTGGGGGCAGGATATGCCACATGCACTGCATGGCCACTATCTAGAGTCTATGAACTTAACAGATTAAATAGACAGGATCTACCCTTCACAAAGCAATACTGTAGAGAGTCAAGCCCAGCAAGATTCTTGATATCATGGTTTATGAGATCAGTAATAATACATTCCATGACTTTGTAGGTGAAGCTTGTAAGGCAGATAGGTATGTAATTATCTGGGATGGTTGTAAGACCAAATGACTCAAATAAAATAGAATTGCACAAAATATTTAAAAAAAATTGCCTCTGCCATCAGACTTCTGTGTGAGAAAGGTAAATTTATTGGTTTATTTTATCTTATGTTAATTCTTATTTGATAGCAGTGTTTATTTTTATTGCAGTGAATTAAAGTATTACAATTTATAATTAACAGAGAACAAAGCTGTGTCTTTTCATGAGTCTTAGTATTTAAAAGCTAATTACCTGTAAACTGAAGGAGGCGCTAGATACAGTCTTGTATTTAAAAGGAAAGAAAACATTCCAAGGGTTTAAAAAGAAAACTGACTGAAACAACCTCTGACATAGAATGGACTACTATGTGAGAAAATGTTTCTCATGCTACCATCCTTTTCCTGTTGTGTTCTTAAATCTGGAGGTGTCCACCCTTTGGGGTAATTTGACCACATTGCTTCCTCACACTCCTCTTTCATTTGGATCCTTTTAGTAAGAAAGTACAGTTGTGCAGAATCTTACCATAATGGTAGATTTAACTAGTACTGTCTCACCTGCCTTATTCCCTATTTCTTTCCGTTTGTACCTCAGCTTAGTTTGATCTATGATTTTATAACCTGAGTTCACCTAACCTCTCTTCATTTCTCCCCTTTGCATAGGTGCACCTGTTATCACTCCTTCCCTGTGAGTTTCCTACCCTGTGTTTAAAATCGGTTGTGAACCAACTGTCCCTGTGGCACATTTTGGAACCAGCACTGTTACAATACTTAATGGGTACCTGTTATTACTCCTTCCCTGCGAGTTTCCTACCCTGTGTTTAAAATAGGCTGTGAACCAACTGACCCTGCTGCATATTTTGGAACTAGTGCTGTTGTAATACTTAATTTGTACCTGTTATCACTCCTTCCCTGCGAGTCTCTTACCCTGTGTTTAAAATCGGTTGTGAACCAATGGACTCTGTGGCAGATTTTGGAACCAGCACTGTTATAATACTTCATGTATGTTCACTCTAAAGCTTATTTTTAATTTAGTTCTACTTCTTCATTTGTAAAGCGTAGCACACCACCAGGTAGCTCTGGTCTTCCCACCCCCTTACTTCTTACAACTTCTCTGAGTCCCTGCACTCCCCATTCCACTAAAGCTAAATACCAGTTAATAGCATTTCAGTTAGAATATCCTATATTTTTTAGCTGGTTCATCTAGTCTTTACTTCAACCTTTTTTATCTTTGTATCTTTATATATCTATATACACCTATTTATCATTATATCTTTTTAACTTATATTTATACCTAGTGACCCTTAAACTGAAATTAGTAGAACCTCTTAAGCATTATAGTTTTCTTGGACTTTACTCCCCTACTTCTTCTACATCTCTCATAGTAGATGTTGTTATAACTTTTGTTGTAAATTCCTGCTATCCTGCCCTTCACCTCTCCTTTTCTCTACCTTCTGCATCTTTTCTGCCAGATGAATCTAACAATTCCAAAGTTTACCTGGCTAACGTTCCCTACCTTACTGATAGCTTTTGGAAGATTGCAAACTGTGCAAAATAATGAAACAAGTCCAGCCCAGTCTGTTCCCTCTTGCTACGCTTGGGCTCACTCTGCTCCCCTACCCTGCCCCCATTCCCACACACCTCTGCATCAATTACCTTTATAGCTAAGCATCTTTTACCCCACCCCTCTACACTCCCACATCCCTTAACCTCTCCCACCATCCAACACATTCTAACTTATTTCCTCCCAGCCATGCTAACTTGTCTCACCCCTTACTCATAATTAATCCCACTCACCTTCCTCCACTCATTCACACACCTAATTAATCCCACTCACCTTCCTCCACTCATTCACACACCACCCTCCTCATCTTACTCCTTATCCATCTTACTCCTTACCCATCACTATGTTCCTTAATCTCCTCTTATCCTTTCTTCTTCTTCTCCTATCCTACCTCAACTTTTATCACTCAGCTTAACCTACATCCACACTCGCCTACATCCTCCTACACTACAAACACCATTAGCTACTACTCCTCTCTCATATCTCCCACTCTTCTCCTGCACTGAATACACTCTCACCAAAATCATACTTCTTCGAAATGCCTATCCACATCATAAAAAGAAACAGAAATTTCTTCCCCCTTGTAATAAACCGAGATGCTGCCAGCCCAGCTAGCTGGAATTTTGTAAATAATTATTTGTCACTTGAAAATGTTAATATGATTTATATAGAAATGTGACACTGCCAGCCCAGCTAGATAGAATTTTGTAAATAATTCTATGTCATTTGGAAATAGTAATATCATTTGTATGCTTGCCTTAACAATGTAAGAAAACTAAATGTTCTATACTGAGCTTCAAGATTGTAACTACAGTCCACCCTGCTGGAAAACAGCAGAAATGTGTATAAATTCTATGTCTATGTAAATGTATGTTTCATAGTAGAAATTGGGATATATAGAATTAACTTGCAAAACTCTAAGAAAATAAGTTGATAAATAAAGAATTTTATGAGTGTGTTTACCAGAACTAGAAGACAGAATATCTGCAGCTGGAAATTCTTTCTGTTTGTTTGAAACAGAGGTAATTACAGGTTTCCAATGTAATAATTTTATGACTTCCAGTTTCTGGCAAGCTTCTAAGAGAGAATTGTCAGCTTCTGAGAGATACGTATTTTTAACAGAGACATGTTAAATATTTAAGTTCCTGCTAGCCTGGGAAACTTAGACAGAGGTGACAAGAATGATGTAATCTAAGATGATTCAGCAGTAATGTGTATTATTAACTTAAGAACTATATCAGAGAGAAAGAGTGCATTTTGTATTTTGTTCTGGACCTGTAAACATCTCTTCAGCACTTCTTATCTATATCTGCCTGGCTCTGTAAGTAAGACATTTAGGGCATAGTATCTCTTAGAGATAGATAGGAATATAGCAAGAATAGTCTTTATGATTTCTGTATTTATGTGAGACTGTTCTGCAATGTTGTTTTAAAATATTTCCTGTGATTCTGAATTCTTATTGTCACTGTGTTGAGTTAATGAGTATTGTCTTGTACTTTTATTATTTATTATTAAATATTTTTAAACCTTTTAATTGTGGCTGGTTTGTGTAGAGATACTTAAGCTCTTAGAGTACATGCATGTATTTGGTGACACTGTAGAGGCCACTCCTAAATAGCCTTAGCCTTGGACAACCTTACCATTTGGATAATAGTAACATTGCATAGTAGAATTGGACACCCTTTGTAAGGGCATTTATAGTAGCTGATAAGGGTAGTTGCTGGTAGGTGGTACTACTATATAGTCTGGGCAGAAGGGGGCATAGCTAGAGAACCTGTGCCAGCATTCCCCAGGAGTGTCTGTGTGTTTGTATATAAATCAAATCTCAAAGTGTGTGTTTCAGCTACTTGGGCAGGGACACAAAGCACTGGTTGGACAGAGAGGGACCTGGAGATTTTGGCTTGACCACTTGGCTGAGATCCGAACCCTATAGCTGTGCCAGTGGGGAGTCTTATTGGGGTTCTGGAGAGAGAGGGAGAAACCAGCCCCAGACTGACTGTGATACCTGTGTGCTCTTAAGGGAGATTGTACTTTACTGTGTGTGTACTTACCCTCCCAATGTGCACGTCCCTCACTGGTGTTAGTGGTGAGGATTGAGGCTCCTTGATTACTGGGCCAGAGCAGGGCCATCATACACCTTACCCCACTGTATCACTTCTACTCCTTCTCTGCAACACCTTTCATCTCTCAGGCGACATTCACCCCAACCCAGGCCCACACAACAACTCTTCTACTCTCACCAACACAACTCATACCCTCCTGCAAGTACCAAACACTAGTCTCAAACATATCTCCTTTTACTCAATCAACATCCACAGCATTCTTAACAAGACAACAGAATTTCACTCTTAGATAGCCCATTACTCCCCTAACATAATATCTCTCTCTCTCTCTCAGAAACATGGTTGAAACCACACAGACAATGAATTTCTCTCCCCGGCTACAACATCTTAAGCATTGATAGAACACATAAAAAAGGTGGAGGTGGAGCCATTATGTACTCTGACCTCCTAACCTTATCCCCCTTAACCAACTTGCCCCCCTCTTTTCACCCAGCTGAACTCATCCTTGCTAATTGCAAACTGAACAACCACAAAGCCCTAAGAATAGTTGCTATCTATATACCCCATGGAGGTAACATACCCTTACTAGAACAGATTCTTCACTGGATGGCTGACAATTTACCTAATGAAACTGTGGCATCCCACCACTGGCAACAGTAATCAAGGAGCCTCAATCCTCACCATTAACACCACTGGGGGATGTACACTGGGAAGATGACAAGTACACACACACTATTTCCAGATGCAGCTCTCTGCATCAAGTGCAATTTCCCTTAAGAGCACACAGAGACCACAGTCAGTTTGGGGCTAATTTCTCCCTCTTTCTCCAGATCCCCAATAAGACTCCCCACTGGCACAGCTGTAGAGTTGAGATCTCAGTTGAGTGGCCTAGCCAAGACCTCCAGCACCCTTTCTGTCCAACCAGTGCTTTGTGTCCCTGCCCAAGTAGACACACACACACACACACACACAAACACAAACACACACACCTGTAAAGGCTGACACAGGTTTACTAGCTCTGCCCCCTTTTGCCCAGACTATAAGGTAGTTATCACTGCTACGAGCCACGTCCTTATCAGCTACTTTAACGGCCTTAACAAAGGGTGTCCTATCTTACTGTGTAATGTTACTATCAATACAAATGGTAGTTTGACCAAGAGCAAGGCTATTAGGAGTGGCCCACAGTGTTACCAAATAAATATGCAAGTACTCTCAGAACTTAAATATGTATCACAAATATCAGCCACAATGAAAGGTTTAAATATATTTAATAACAATAAAAGAACAAGAAAATACTCAGTAAATAATCACAGTTACATCAGAGTTGAAAATCACAGGAAATAAGTAAGAGAACATTGCAGGACAGTCTCAAATAAATAAAGAAAACATCTAAGCTATACTTCACCATATTCCTGTCTGTATATAAGATAATTACTATACCCTAGTTACCTTACTTACACAGCAACAAGGCAGATATGGTGAGTGGATGTTCTTATCAGGTCAAAAGAAATAATAGTCTCTCTCTCTCAGAAGTTCAGTTCTTATCAATATTACTGCTGGGTTAACTTGCAGAATGACACCATTTCTGACTCTATCCCAGGTGCAAACCCCCTCAGTGATGCAGCTGGTAGCATTCAGCATCTACCTGTAAAAATACACAGACCTCAGATCTTTTGGCAAATGATGGAAGTTGTAAAATAATTTACATTCCTCCACATTTAAAGACAATACAAAAAACTTTTAGTTCTAGATATTATGTCTGCTGTTGCACTAAAAATGAAAGATAACATCTATTTTTTTATGGCCCAGCCATAACGTAATTCAATCTCAACTATTCTTCTGAAGTTAACTTCTTGTGCTGCAGTTTCCATTGTTAAAATATATACATCTAATCAGTTACAATAGTGTATATACATTTCTGCTCAGTACTTTAAAAAATATCTCTTCAGCACACGTCTCTACAATATGTCATATAGTTCTAATACATCTGTAACACAAGCATCTTGAAGCATGTTGACATTCACATATGACACATAACCATTTACAAAATTCCAGACAGCTGTGCTGGCAGTATCTCCCTTTTGTTACACTTCTATATAAATCATGTTAATATTCTCAAATGATATATAATTATTTACAAACTTCCACCTAGCTGGACTGGCAGTATCTCCTTTCATGACAAAAAATATCTCTTTAGGTGATGTTAACATTAACTGGCTTGCCCTCACCTCTAACTCCTCTACCACTAGCATACACCTATATAGCTATTCCCACTTATCTCTTCTCCCACTTTTCTTCACAAATCCACAAACACCAGTTCTATCCTTCTGTGGATTCTTGTCTCCCATCCTAACCTCTACCACTACCCTGAAACCTTGCCAGATTCATTTAGTAACCACTCCCCTATATGTGTCCATAGATTCTCCTCCCACCTCACTAGACCTCATAAATTCAAGGAATGCCCTAAGCTAACCAAATTCAAATCTGAGACTTTAAACAACTATCTCTCTGCAATTGACTGGTCCTTCCTCTCTCACCTCTCTCTCAATGAAGCCATCCTTCAATTTAACTCCATCTTCCTAAACACTCTAAACTCCCTAGCTCCTCTCAGAACTGTCAGAGTCAAATTACGTTGCTCACTCTGGCTCACCAAGTCAATCTGGTCTCTCATCCACAACAGAGATTCTGCATGGAAACTCTGGATAAAAACAAAATCACTCGCACACTACCATAAATATACGTAACTCCATAACTTGAATAAAAAACACATAATCATTTAAAAAAAAAAAAAACTTCTACCACACACCCCTAACTACACAACCTAGAAATCCCCCAAAAATTCTGGAATACTGTCAACCAAATTGTCCACCCTAGAAATCCCTCAACACCTAACCCGTGCCTTAATAATTCACCCCAAGAAATTGCCTCCATCTTCAATACCTACTTTATTGATATCATTATCAAACTTATGACAACTTCCAACGCAACCAATCCCTCACCTCCCACCACCCCCTACTACAAAACTGCCCTTTCTCACTAAATGCCATCCCTACTGGCTATATTAAAAATCTCCTTCTCAAACTAAAACCATGTTCCCCATCAGCTGACAACCTGCTATCTCTCTTCCAAAAGGCTGCTGCTAATTCCTTAGAATACCCAGTCTCCATCCTTATTAACCACTCAGTCTGTGAATACACTGTACCCACTCTCTGGAAGAAATTCCACACCATACCTATCCGTAAAGGCAGAAACTCTGTAGAACTCTCTAATTATTGCTCGATTACCATACTCTCTCCCCTCTCCAAAATTCTTGAGCACTGTGTGCATAAACAAATCCTGTCTTATCCCACTCAAGAAAACCTCATCACCCCTACCCAGCATGACTTCCGCCCCCACCACAGCACCACTGCTGCTCTCATTTCTTTTACTAACTCCATCTCCCTAGCCACAGATAACAAACTTGTGTTCTGCCTCTTCTTAGACCTCTTCAAAGCCTTTGACACTGTCTCCCACCCCATCTTCCTCTCTAAACTTTCTCAACTAAACCTTTCCCCTGCTACTATCTCGTGGTTTACCTTCTACCTCACTAACAGACAGCAGTCTATCAAATGGTTCTCTGCTCTTTCTCCACGTAAAAATGGGCATCCCACAAGGCTCAGTTCTATGTGCCCTTCTCTTTAACATCTTTACTAACCAACTCCAAACATCCTGTCCTCAGTTATCCCTCATACAGTACACTGATGACTCCATTATCATCACCATTGCTGACAACCCCTCTGACCTGCTCACCCTAACTCAAACCTCTTTTAACCTCACTAAAACTTGGCTTACTAACAACAACTCATACTAAACCCCAAAAAGACAAAACTCCTCATATTCCTCCCCAAATTTGTCAACCATCTTAAATCCTCTTTCACCATCTCTTCCCTTAACAGCACCACAATCGCACCTGAACCCCACACAAAGCTCCTTGGAGTAATCTTTGATGACCAACTTAAATTCAACCTCCATGTACACCACTGCATAAAGAAAACCCACAAAAAGCTTGGCCTACTTTACAAGAATAAATGGTTCCTTACCCCCAACTCCAGAATCTCACCTACCCAGGCTTATCTTCTCCCTAACCTCATCTACAGCTCTTAAATCTTTACTAACTTACAGTCCTTTCTACTATGCAAACTCAAAACTACATACAACAAAGTAGCCAGATTTCCAGACAACCTACCACCAAAATCACACCACTGTCTTGCTCTCCAAACACTCACCTGGTTGGAGTTTCCTAACAAACTCTTATTCACTCAACTTCTCATCATCCACGCTATCCTAAACAAGCCCCCCCTCCTGCCCTAGCATATATTCACTTGTCTCCTTCTAAAACCCACCATGCTCTCTCAGAAGCTCAGACCAATGGCTCTTACAGATTCATAAACCTAAAAAATCATGTGGACAAAACCTCTACAGCTACCTTCCTGCTCTCTCATGGAATAAGTTTCCCATGGCCCTAAGAAATATTACCCATGCTCATGAATTCAAGACAGCTGTCAGAAATAACCTATACAGCACCTGGAGATGTGACTGCAATCATCCCACTTAAAATGTTTCCTTTACCCTTTTCCTCCTTCTTCCTTTCCCACAATAATGTTATCTATTCTAACTTCCTGTGTATTACAACAATAATCAGATACTGCTCTATACACCCCTCCTAACTCCTGCCCCCAGTAATCTGAGACTAATCCCCTTTCTCTCCTCTACCTGTCTCTCTTATTTCCCCTCACACTGTAACTTGTTAAACTAACTGCTATGATTGTCATACTAGACCACCTATAATAATCATTTTATTAAGTTAACTGCTATGATTGTCATACTAGACCACCTATAACAATCCTTCTGTATTTTACTACTTTGCTCTTACCTACCTCCTCAATACTTAGTACTTATATGAAATGCCCCATTTGCTGAAGTCTTTTACTTGTACTGCAATTTGGTCACCTGTCTAACCTTTATGTATATACTTTTTATTGTGGTAATAATATTTTACTGTATCCCTGTCCCTCTAAATTTTTACTTGTACAACTAGTACTGTGAATTTTTTCTTACTTGCATAATTTGCTCTGTGAATTTTCTACCTGTATATATTTCTTTCTTACTTAAATAATTTGTACTGTGAATTATTACTGTATAATTTGTATTGTGGAGTTTTTCTCCCCGGGCCTCCACTGAAAAAGGGTGCAAGCTCAAACGGACTATCCTTGTCAACAAATGTCAAATAAATAAATAAATAGATGCCCTTGCATTCACTGCTGCAGTATTCTTAACATATGGGATTTCCTACCATGGAAGATCGATATCTGGCTAGTCTACCAAAGACTGCTGTTGATTTAAAGGTACGCTGAATATCACCCAAACACTACTTGCATAGCATAGGGCATAAAGGTGACATTCAGACCTACCACATTCAGAACTGATTGCCCCAATAGGAACACTAGTCCAAGGAACCCAATAGGTAATCTGTACGTCCAAGAAGACAAACGACTAGGGGGAAGGAGGGAGGGAGTGAATACTGCAGGAGTGAAGGCAATGGCATCTACCATTACAGTAAGATTCTACACAACTGTACTATTCCTTACATTAACTGCTGCAGTATTCTTAACAAATGCAAGAGTGCCAAAGCTCAAAAGAAAACTAGGGAGAGGGAAGGAGCGGAAGAGTCCCCTAAAAAGCCATGAAGAACGGCACTAGCAAAACCAGCCCTAGCTCAAGAGATGCCATCCTACTTGTGGTGCTTAGTAAAGGTATGCACAGAAGTCTAGGTAGCTGCTTCAGGAATAGAATTAGTATCTAAGCCCTTGAAAAAAGCAGAAAAATAAGCTATAGCTCTAGTAGAATGAGCCTTGACTGAAGAGGGAAGGCTCTTGCCATGAAGAGTGTAACAAAACAAATAGCCTTAAAAAGCCAAGAAGAAATAGTTTGCTTGGATACAGCAAGTCCTAAAGATCTAGGATGAAAATAAACAAATAACTGACTAGGTTTTCTTAGTCTTATCCAAATAAACCCTATGTTGCCTATGCACATCCAAGGTATGTAGCACCCTCTCACTGTCAGTTTGCAGACAGGGGAAAAAATAGGCAGATGAATAGACTGATTAAGTGATAGCTCATTAACCACCTTAGGCATAAAAGACACGTTATGTGCAAGGACTCTCTGTCCTCATGAAAGATTAAAAAAGGAAGACAAGCCATAAGGTCTTATAACTCAGACACCCATCTGGCAGAAGTAATAGCTAACAAAAGAACAATGTTGCAAGGAAGCTGAAGCAGCAGCCTCAAAAGGAGCCTGAGTCAACTTCTCCAAAACAAAATTAAGATCCCACTGAGGAGGAATAGGCTTCCTGGGAGGTCTAATATTAAGGATGCCTTTAAGAAATTGTTTCACCGCAAATCTAGAAGCTAAAGGAGGAGAAAAAGGCAGACAAGCAGAGATAGCTGATAAGTGGGCCTTAACAGAAGAATAGGCCAAACCAGCATTGAGCAACTCACACAAATAAGAGAGAGCCAAAGGAACATTCACAGTAAGTGGGTCCATGTTACGAGAGAGACACCAAACAAAAAATCTCTTCCATTTGGATAAGTAGGATTCACTAGTAGTAGGTTTCCTGGCCTCCTGCAGGACCTACAGCAAGTCCTCAGAAAAAAGGTGTCTATGAGGAATCAAAATCCTGTCACCCACAGTGTCAGTTGAAGAGTGGACTGGTGGGGATGGATGAGAGATCCCTTGTTTTGTGAGACTAGATCCAACCTGTGAGGTAACTTGTGATGACTGGCCTCTGCAGAAGAAGAGGGAATCAGTGTTGTAACAGCCAAATGGGAGTCACCAACAAGAAATTGGGAGCATTGTGTTAAATTTTGAACAGGGCTTTCGGAATGAGAGGAAGGGGAGAAATACATAAAGAAACATCCCCTTCCAAGAAAATGAGAGGGCATCCTCCTTCAACACCAGAGGACCTGGGACTGTGGCACAAAACAGAGAAAGTTGTTTTTTCAGAGGGGAAGTAGAAAGATCCACTTGAGGAGTATCCCACTGGTGGATAATGTCCAGAAACGCATCTCTGTGAAGGATACATTCCTGGGACTAAATTAAAGACCTGCTCAAAGTGTCTGCCACAATGTTCTGACTGGAAGAGATATAAACTGTCCAAAGAGTCTGGCAAAGAAGATAAGATCTTGTTCCTCCCTGTTTGCTGATGTACCACATCACTGTGCTATTGTCTGTGAATACCTTGAGAGGCCCTGGAGAGAAAAGAGGATGAAAGGCCTGAAGAGCCAGCAGAAGTGCTCTCATCTTCTTTTTCATTGATGTGCTCCTTCTGCTGATGAGGCAACCACACCCCTTGAACTTTTAGGGAGCCAAATGTCACCTCCCCCATCCCATGTCTGAATCATCTGTGAACAATTCCTGAGAGAGAAGAGGAGGATGAAAAGGGATCTCTGGATTCAGAGACAACTGCTGAATTTACAAGTGAAGTTCCTGTCTGAGACAAGGAAGAAGAGGAACTACAGAGTCTAGAAGATTTACATGTTGAAGCCACACTGACTTCAGAAACCAGTGAAACTTTCTCATATAAAGTTTGGCCAGCGGGAGAATTGGAATGGTGGATGCCATGAAACACACAGCTCTTAAAGACTCCCTGGTGGTAATGGAAGCCAGAGGAAGAAGAATGTAAAAGAAAGAAATGAGATTTAAGGCCTTTGGAGGGAGCAGGGAAGCCAGCATTGGCACTGTCTGAATCCAGCTACCAAGAAAAATGTGATCCTGAGGAGTCAGAGAAGACTTTTTGAAATTTATATTGAGCCCTAGACTCCGAAGAAGGGAAATAGCAAAATGAAGATTTTGCAAAAGGGTCTCTGGAGAGGATGCCTAAATCAACAGGTCATCCAAGTAAGGAAATATTTGGATCCCTTGAAGCCTGCAAAAAAAGCAATCAAAGGAGCAAGGCATTTGGTAAATACCCTTAGGGCAGTAAAAAGGCCAAAGGGCAAAGCAGAGAACTGAAAATGCCAGTAAGCAACAGAGAAACATAAAAACTTCCTAAAAACAGGATGGATCGGAATTTGGAGATAAGCACCCTTGAGATCCAGAGACACCATATAGGCCTGAGGGAGCAAGAGAGGAAACAGAATCTGAAGGGACAACATCCAAAATGAAGGCAGTTTTAGAAATGTAAAATAAATGTAAATGAACTGAAACATGGCTAGGATAAAGAACTTTAATATGGGTAAGCGCTCACACAAGTTAACATCCTGCTTCATCAGACCATAAAAGAAAAAAATACAAGCTTGGACTTTAATACAATTTAAAAACAGTCTTCCAACAGAAACAAAGTAGCAATCATGACATCATCTGTTATATTGTATCTAATCTGTATCATATTCCTTTCGTTTAAAGGTGCAGGCATTAGTACACTTCTCTAATCAAATCTATAAGTATCAATTTGCTGCCGAACTGCAGAAAAAATCTTATTGATTTTGCACCAATCACAAATCAAATAATGATATAGATGACATTAATATATGCTAGAACTAACTAAAATAATACAATTATTCTTAAAACTGCTCATTCAATCTTGGTGAATCACCAGAATTCAAGATACACACTGCACAACTGTTTTAAGTTGTAAAAGCATTAATCAACTCTTAATAAGTGTGATTATAGTTTACACTGTAACTGCTTAGAAAAATACATTGTATATTATAACTGCATAAGACATAAAAAATATTAATAGCTATTATCTTAAAAAAACTAGTTACATTTGTTCTTGGCATTTACTGACTGTTAATCTTAGCTGCTGGTGTGGTTTTATTCTGGACTTTAGGAAAACTGTTTAGATGAATGAAGTCTAGAATAGGTCTCCAAGTGCCCTCTTTCCTGGGGACTAGAAACAGTCTGGAGTAGAACCCTTTTTCCCTTTGGGACACAGGCACCTCTTGAATAGTACCCTGAGTCAAGAGATTTTGAAGAACCCTTGGGAAAAAAGAAGTTGTTCCCAAGGAGGCTGAGAAATGTCTATAAAAGGAGGATAGGAATTCCACACCATGAAGTACCCCTGAAAAATGATTGCCAGAACCCAAGAACCCTGAGTGATCTGAAGCTGAACAGGAAGAAAGGTGAAGAGAAAGAGGAATGTGGCTGGGAAGGGACAGATAGTTATACAGCACCTGATTTGTCTAGAAAGGAATGCTTCTGAGTCCCTGAAAACTGAGGAGCCTTAGCAGGAGGAGCCCTTTTGTTACTCTTCTCACCTTTAGTAGAAGGGTGGGATTGCCTACAAACAAAGGCAGACTTAGTGGGTTAGTTTCACTGAAATTTAGGCACAGAAGAAACAAACACATGTTTAAGCTCCTGTAAGACCTTACCCTTATCCTGAAGGGACTTAAACAAACCAGCAATAGCTTCCCCAAACAAAAGTTTAGAATCCAGACGAGCATCCATCAACTTAACTTTAATATCATCAGGTAGAGGTTGAAGCCTAAGCCAAGAATACCTCCTCATCACTGAACCAAAAACAGCAGCCCTAGAAGAGGCATCTGTCGCATCATAACTACATTTAATAGAATGACAGATGACTTGAGAGGAAGTCCCTAATAAGGAAAGAACAGAAGTTTTACCCTCAGAGTCTCAAAAATCAGAAATAAGTTGACAGGCCTGATAAAGAAGAGCCAACACATACTTAGACACATGGGTCTGATAATTAATAGCTAGGGTAGCAGAAGTGTAAACCTTCTTACCCAGCCTTTCCATAGCTCTGCTGTCCTAGTCAGAAGGCAATAATTTGGGTGAAGGAAGCAACTGAGATGGCTTATCAGAGACTACAGACACTACAGAGGGGTCAGTAGCAAGATATCTATATAAAAAATAACAATCCTAAAGCACCCTATAAAACCTGTCAGGTTTCTTGGGAGCAGGGGACAGAGAAATCAAGTGCTTGAGAGGCATTGGAAAAAGCATCCAGCAAAGCAGACAAAACAGGAGGAATAGCCGCAGGCTTAGGAGATTCCAACTGCAGCAATTCATAGTACCTCTTATGACTTATGAGACCTGAACACAATCTCACTTAAAAAATACATCATCCTAGAGACTGTGTCCCCAAAGGAAATTTCTTCAAAAGGAACATCAGGACTAATAGATTCCTCCTCCTCTGACCCATAGTCCAAAGGAGGAGTGTGAATAGACTAAGTCAGGGATCCATCATCAGAATCCAGCTCATCTGCAGAAGAATCCTATTCTCTCGGCCTTTTAAGGGAAGTGGAGGACCAAGGAGGACCAGGAACTGAAATCCCTTCAAGAGGCTTTAAGGACATTAAAGCAGTAAATAGCCCCTGAGTAAAGGCCTGCCACTCACTTTGTGGATCCCTAGGAGCAGAAGAAACATGTTTAAATTTTTGCTTCTTTTTTTAAGGAACTGTCCCTGCCAAAAAACTAAGAAGGCTGAGACCCTGGACGACAATCAGGAACCATAATAGGAACTTCTTCCCCAACTAAAAATGGAGGAACTCTCTTAGGCCCCTCAGAAAAACAACCATGGTTCCCCCTGAATGTTGGAGATGGACACCTACAAAGCCTCTTCAGACGTGCTGCCAGCTGGATCCTCACCTGTCTCCAACACGGTCGTGGCACAGAAATCTGACAACACAGCTGGCAAGCCTCCAGGTTTATAATGACCTTGGGAGAAATACCTAGTTGAGGCTGGACAGTGGAAGATTTCAGTCATACCTTTTTCACTTTCTTCTTCCCTAATGGGTGACCCTCTGGGTAGGGGATTATTTCCATTGTATTTTTGAGACTAGTGATTGGAGCGGACTTCAATGGGCATGTTGGTGAAGTGAACAGAGGGGATGAGGAAGTGATGGGTAGGTATGGTGTTAAGGAGAGGAATGCAGAAGGTCAGATGATTGTGGATTTTGCGAAAAGGATGGACATGGCTGTGGTGAATACGTATTTTAAGAAGAGGGAGGAGCATAGGGTGACGTACAAGAGTGGAGGAAGATGCACACAGGTGGATTATATCCCATGTAGGAGGGCCAGTCTGAAGGAGATTGGAGACTGTAAAGTGGTGACTGGGGAAAGTGTAGTTAAGCAGCATAGAATGGTGGTCTGCAGGATGATGTTGGTGATCAAGAAGCGGAGGAGGAATGTGAAAGCAGTGCCACGGATTAAATGGTGGAAGTTAAAAAAGGGTGATTGTGAGGTGGAGTTCAGGGAAGAGTTAAGACAGGCACTGGGAGGCAATGATGAGTTACCGAATAGCTGGGTAACTACAGCAGAGCTAGTAAGGGAGACTGCTAGGAAGGTGCTTGGTGTGACATCTGGACAGAGGAAGGAGGACAAGGAGACATGGTGGTGGAATGAGGAAGTACAGGAGAGTATACAGAGGAAGAGGCTGGCGAAGAAGAAGTGGGATTGTCAAAGAGATGAAGAAAGTAGGCATAAGTATAAGGAGATGAGGCGTATGGCAAAGAGAGAGGTGGCGAAGGCTAAGGATAAGGCATATAGAGAGTTGTATGAGAGATTGGACACTAAAGAGGGAGAAAAGAACCTGTACCGATTGGCTAGACAGAGGGACAGAGCTGGGAAAGATGTGCAGCAGGTAAGGGTGATAAAGGACAGTGAGGAAAACGTACTCACAAGTGAGGAGAGTGTGTTGAGTAGATGGAAAGAGTAATTTGAAGGGCTGATGAATGAAGAGAATGAGATAGAGAGAAGGTTGGATGATATGGGGATAGTGAATCAGGAAGTGAAGCAGATTAGCAAGGAGGAAGTAAGGACAGCTATGAAGAGGATGAAGAATGGAAAGGATGATGGCCCAGATGACATACCAGTGGAAGCATGGAGGTGCTTAGGAGAAATGGCAGTGGAATTTTTAACCAGATTGTTTAATGAAATTTTGGAAAGTCAGAGGATGCCTGAGGAATGGAGAAAAAAATGTTTTGGTTCCTATCTTTAAGAATAAGGGTGATGTGCAGAGCTGCAGTAACTACAGAGGGATAAAACTGATCAGTCACAGCTTGAAGTTATGGGAAAGAGTAGTGGAAGCTAGGTTAAGAAGGGAGGTGATGATTAGTGATCAGCAGTATGGCTTCATGCCAGGAAAGAGCACTACAGATGCAATATTTGCTCTGAGAGTGTTGTTGGAGAAATACAGAGAAGGTCAGAAGGAGTTGCATTGTGTCTTTGTGGACTTAGAGAAAGCATATGACAGGGTGCCTAGAGAGGAGTTGTGGTATTGTATGAGGAAGTCGGGAGTGGCAGAGAGGTATGTAAGAGTGGTACAGGATATGTACAAGGGTAGTGTGACATTGATGAGGACTGCAGTGGGAGTGACAGATAAGTTTAAGGTGGAGGTGGGATTACATCAAGGATCAGCTCTGAGCCCTTTCTTATTTGCAGTGGTGATGGACAGGTTGACAGATGAGATTTGACAGGAGGCCCCGTGGACTATGATGTTTGCAGATGACATTGTGATATGTAGTGAGAGTAGGGACCAGGTTGAGGAGACCCTGGAGAGGTGGAGATATGTTTTAGAGAGGAGAGGAATGAATTTCATCAGGGCTAAAACAGAGTATATGTGTGTAAATGAGAGGGAGGGTAGAGCTGGTAAAGGTGGATGAGTTTAAGTACTTGGGATCAACAGTTCAGAGTAATGGTGAGTGTGGAAGAGAGGTGAAGAAGAGAGTACAGGCAGGGTGGAATGGGTAGAGAAGAGTGTCAGGAGTGATTTGTGACAGACGGGTACCAGTAAGAGTGAAAGGGAAGGTCTACAAGAGGGTAGTGAGACCAGCTATGTTATATGGGTTGGAGACGGTAGCATTGTCGAAAAGGCAGGAGTCAGAGCTGGATGTGGCAGAGTTAAAGATGTTAAGATTTGCACTGGGTGTGACTAGGATGGTCAGGATTAGGAATCAGTATATTAGAGGGTCAGCTCAGGTTGGACAGTTTGGAGACAAAGCAAGAGAGGCAAGATTGCATTGGTTTGGACATGTGCTGAGGAGGGATGCTGGGTATATTGGGAAAAGGATGCTAAGGATGGAGCTGCCAGGTAAGAGGAAAAGAGGAAGGCCTAAGATGAGGTTTATGGATGTGGTGAGAGAGGACATGCAGGCAGTTGGTGTGAAAGAGCATGATGCAGAGGACAGGAAGAAATGGAAACAGATGATCCGCTGTGGCGACCCCTAATGGGAACAGCCAAAAGAAGATGATGATGATGATTTTTGGTGAGAAACTTATGATGTTGGTTCTCAAGATACAAGGAAAAGGAAGAAAGTCTAATGTGAAGGGTTTTGGGGATGAATGCCTGACAAGTTGAAGAAAAAGTATGGTCATGAGAAGCTCCTACACAAAAAACACACTTATTGTGATGGTCTTTATGGGGAATCTGTCTCCAATACTGGTATGTACCCTACCTGGATGACATTAACCTCAAGGAGCACAAAATGAGACAAGAAAAAACAAAAAATTCTAATGGGGCACTTATCTGCAACTGCAAAGAAGTCACTGGAGAACAAAAATGCTTTCAACTGGCAGAAAACAGATGCAGGTAAACAGACTGATGGTGAAAAGATACATTCAGAGTGGCGGCAAAGAAGTTCTGGATATGGTAGGCCTGAACATCACCTTTATGCCCAAGCTACACAAGGAGCATTTGGGTGGCGTTTGGTGTACCTTTAAAGCAACAAGAGTCTTTAGTAGACTGGCCGGGTGTTGGGCTTCCACAGCAAGGAATCCCATATATTAAGAATATTGCAGCAGTGAATATAAGTACATCAAAAGCATCTTTTTTGTGGAGATACTCCCTTTAAACTAATTAATTTGCCTTTCCATTGTATTCTACAGACCCAGAATATTGAGTACCCATCGATAACTACATGTGTAATCAATTATCTTCAGACAAAATTTAATTCAAAATTCACCCCCTTATTACTGTAACTAAGCCTGGTTAAATAGTGTGTTCTAAACTGTCACTGGTTTGCACAGATTTTAGATCTATACTTTTTGTTGATTCTATTAGCTGTTATCTGTGCAATAAATAGTCCTCTCACAAAAAAAAAAAAAAAAAAACTACCCATCAGCATGGAATCTCAGCCTGCTTTAGCCTCATTCTTTCTAGCACTTGATTTTTTGAAGAAGTGTAACAGCTGCCTCATGTTTACTGATAACATACTTCTATAATGTGCTGGTTCCACCTGTGAGTGGTGTACCTATTTATCTAAATTGGAAGCTAATCTTTCCATCTCACCCACTGTTAGTAAGCAGCACCAGAGCAACATTACATTACCACATCCCTAAAACATTACTCCTACATATGCTGCAGTAGTAAGAAATCCATAACTAAGCCTCCTAGACATCCTACTAGCTAACCTCATCCACGCTGTACAAATACTTACACTGCACCCACACCTGCTGTTACTGGTAGTCACCTGTACTACAAGCCTGCAACTAGTGTTGCCACCTTTTCAAATGGCCAAAGTGGGAGATTTTTAGTAAAAATGTCATATGTTGCGTGGCCAAACATGCCCATGGCCACTACAAAGAACAGAACTTCAGTTTTTTTCCCAAATAAAAGCTTATTCTTGTAGCATTTTAGTTGCTTATTCTGTTTCTTATAACATTTAGGTGTTTCAGATACAGAATAACTGTTTTATGCAACTATTACATAAAATATAGGAAATATGTTTGTCCTAACATCTCAGGACATTTGCCATTGTTTCTATTTCTTTGCAGGACATAACTGCCCAAAGAGGGTCTGTCCCTCGCAAAGTGGGACAGGTGGTTACCCTACCTGCAACCTTAAGTTCCCATAAGCCTGCAGCACGTCCCAGAAATATCTTAGTTATTTGATGACTCCATTGTAAGACATACAAACACAACACTTAGCAGGTTGGCAAAGGACAGCATAACAGCTGCCTCTCTGGTGCAAGTATTAAAGACAATAGTGTAGCAAGAGTGGGGTGAAACAGGCAGTTCCTTTTTTTTGCTCTTCAATTGAAGAGCTGAGGGGAAATATAGAATCTGTAGGAAGTTGATAGGTACCAAAGTACCAGATGTCTTTCTACAGTTTGATGAACTTCTTTTGGGTAATACTTGGATTGGCTGCTGTAGAAGCTGCCACCAATTAGCTTTCTACAGTAAGGGAAAGTCCTTTATTTTCTTTTTGTTCTTCACTCACAGACCTGGGGAGGACATGGGTTGGCTACTGTAGGAAGCCAATGCACCAGTTGGCTTTCTACAGTAAGCTGAAGTCCTTTTTTTCTTTTTTTCTTCTTTTTCCTTTTGCTATTAGTAAGAAGAGCAAGGGGTCATTGGATTGACTGCAAGCCAGTGCACCCAGCAGCTTTCTACAGTAAGCCGAAGTCCATTTTTTTGCCCTTTACTTGAAGAGGTGGAGGGCATGAATTGGCTGTTGTAGGAAGACAATGCACCAAGTGGCTTTCTACAGTATTTTTCTCCTCACACAAAGAGTGGGGATGTGCGTGCATTGGCTTCAGTAAAAGTCACTGCACCGATTGGCTTTCTATAGTACTCCAAAGACTTTTTAATTTTTCACTCTTCATTTGAAGAGCTGATGGGGGCCTGGATTTGGCTGCTGCAGAAAGCTGATGCACAATTCTGCTTTCTAAAGTAAGCCAAAATCCTTTTTTTTTTGTTCTATATTTGAAGAGCAATGGGCCCAGCACCAGGCACTAGATGAGCCAGCTATGACTCTGATTAGAGATGTCATTAGGTACTGAACAAGGAAGGTAGATACCTGAAATTTAACTTGATATATCTGGCAGTGCTGAAGGCACTTTTCCCCTGGGAACAAAAACATTTATGGAGGCTGAAGTAACAGCAGCTAAACTGGAGAGGTATAAGCAACAACTACTGTGGAGCATCCAGTCCAAAAGGAGGAACGTGCCAGAGAAATAAGTCAGTTATTAAGCAAGGAGACAGGGAGGAGAGAAAGAGAGAAGGTCTGCAAAGCTATTTCCACTCTTTTGATGGAAGATGTGTGAGAAACAAAGGGAGATGGAGTGTCACACAAAATGAATAAGAGAAAGGATTAAGGTAGACAATAAAGGGAGAATCATACAGGAGCTAGAGAGGGAAAGGAGTAACCAGGAGTGAGAGGGAGAGCAGCAAGATAAATTAACTTGGACTTATCGTGCAGACTAGAACAAGAATTTTTCTTTTATCGAGCATAAGTCTGGATACCTGTGGGGAGAGGAAAAAGGAAGTCTTTGATTTTGAAATATGTCTGATCAGCAAGATACTGAAATCTTTAAGAAAAGAGGAGAATAGCGGTATGGAGGGTGTGTACTGTACCATGCATGCAACAGCCAATCAAAACTAATAAAATGTCATGACATAAAGAGTGAAAGAGAAGTTTGTGTGACCATTAAGTGAAAGGATCAAAGTGGAACAATAAGTGAAAAAAGGAAAAAGGTAAGTAAGAGAGGTGTTATTTTTATGTAGTAAAAAAGAAAATACAATAAATGTTAACTTGGTAAAAATATCAGTCTTAATAATTATATAGATGCTTATGTCATGTTACAAGGTAATTCCATTCTCTTAAGCATAAAATGAGGGTGACAAAGGGAGGCACTCAGCAAGGTAAAAAGTGTCACATAGACATATAAGTAATAAAGTAGGAGAAGTAAGGATACCGTTAATAAAAAGGAGGAGGAGAAATAAATTTTTTTTTTATTTATTTATGCATGTATGTATTTACGGGGATTGTCCATCCGGATAAAATTCCCCCTTGTCATCTGTGGCCCAGGGAGAAAAGCCCCAAAGATTAGTATTACAATACAATAAGCAAGGATAAAACATTGAAATAAATTAATTATATATGAGATAGCATACAGCCTAGTAGATACCAGAGTTAAATAAGTTACATTAGATGACAATGTAATATAATGAAGAGTTTTGCATGTTTTTGAACATTTTGAATCACTATGTATGTGTAAGATAAAATTCAAATCTATATTAGATAAAATGGGAGGTACCCAGATAGTAGAAAGGACATGAAAATGGTAAATTAACACAAATGTAACCGTAAGCAGAAGGGGAAATGAGAAGGAAGCTGGGAAGAAGTGACAAAGAGTGAAATGAAATCAATGGTGGCAACAGAAAATTAAGAAAAGTGATTGTAGTAATAATGAGAGGGGGAAGAAAACACATACACAGTGACAGAAGTGGGTTTGTGGGAAAAGAAATAGAGAAGTAAAGACAAATGTGAGTAGGGCATATGAGAAGATGGAACACATTGGTGGGAGTGTAAAAGAAAAGGAGGGAGGGGA
This sequence comes from Protopterus annectens, assembly GCF_019279795.1. Lineage (NCBI taxonomy): Eukaryota > Metazoa > Chordata > Ceratodontiformes > Protopteridae > Protopterus > Protopterus annectens. Next base: position 453,748,713 of record NC_056737.1, on the reverse strand, counting down.
GAAAAATCAGCACTCAGATCAGGTACCAGAAAGAAGAAGAAGAAGAAGATAGGGAAAGTGGGGAATGATGTTTATAGCTTTGTATATAATTTAAATGGTTTACATTTAGAGATTGAAGGGTTACATATGTTTGCAGAATTTAAATAATAGAAAGGCAAAGAAAAAGCAATCCAGTCACTTAGTTCAAAATAAGAAATAAAACACGAAGAGCAAATGGAAGAGAATGGAAGACCAATAGAGGGAATAGCTGATTAAGGCAGCATATACAAGAAGCAGTTAAAAATACTGACCTGGAATGTTAATGGATTTCAGGTTAAATGCAAGTGTCAGAGAGTATAGAGTATCTTAAGAGGAGTGAAAGAGAAGTAATAATGCTACAAGAAACTCATATTTTACAGAGTGAGCAAAAGGAACTGATCACTAATCACCCACAGAGAAGATGTAAGTGTGGACCATGATGACAGAGAAAACATGTAGAGAAGAGACAATAAACATGGAACATTATGGTAAGAACATAACTTCTTTATGTTAAGTTGTCCATCTCGCCTTCCTTCTTTCTGGTTGGGACAGCGTCCCTAGCACTTAAATCCTTGGTGGCTCACTGGAAAAGAGACTTTAGGACCATGGAACCAAAGGATGCCCTGTTCCGAGAGGCCATGTCCACTTTGTAATGAGTAATGAAGGTATGGGGAGTAGCCCATGTTGCTGCCGCACAAATAGTATCTAAAGGAAGCTTAGCTTGAAAGGCTATGGAGGTAGCCAAGGATCTAGTGGAATATCCCCTCACTTTTCCTGGGACTGACACATTCCGAGACTCATAAACATAAGTAATAGTATTGGACAGCCATTTTGAAAGAGTCACTTTGGAAACTGATGAGCCTTGCTTGCTCTGAGAAAAGGATCCAAACTGCTGATCTGATTTTCTAATGTCGTTGGTCCTTTGAAGATAAAATCATAATTGTTTGTGGACATCCAGTTGATGTAATTTGTACTCTGCCTTGTTGCCATAATTTGGAAAGAAAACAAGAAGTTCAGTTGAGTGATTCAAATTATAGTCTGAGCAGACTTTTGGTAAAAAGGAAGGATTAGTTCTAAGAGATACTCTATCCTTGTGAAAGATCATATAAGATGGGCGGATGGAAAGTGCCTGTAACTCAGAGAACCGCCTAGCTGATGTAACCACAATCAGGAAGAGGGTCTTCCATGATAAGAACTTCAGAAGACAAGAAGAGGCTGGTTCATAGGGAGGAAGGATCAGGGCAGCTAGTTCCAAGTTTAAATCCCAAGGATGGAAGGGTTCTCAGATAGAAGGCCTTAATAGTGTAACACCTTTCAAAAACGCCTTGCATAACTTATGGGACATAACATTAAAACCTAGAAGGCCCACATGAAAATTAGAAATAGCAGCCAGTTGAACACGAATGATAGCAGCCACTACTCCTTTTTTGAAGGTTTCTGCCAGGAAGTCCAAGTTTTTTGCAATTGCAGCTGTGAAGGGATCAATGTCATTTTGCTCAGCCAAGAAGGAGAACCTCTTCCATTTACTAGCATAAAGCTTCCTAGTAGTTGGTTTATGGGAAGAGACTAAAATATGTTGAACCATAGGTGAGATATCAGGGAGCATGGCTAGGATCAGAAGTGGAGAAACCAAGCTGTCAGCTTGAGAGTTTGAATGGAAGTATGAAGAGCGCCCAACTGATGTGTCAGGAGGTCTGGAACTGGGTCCAGAATCCAAGGCTCCTCCCTCAGGTAATGCGAAAGGAACGGGAACCATATCTGATGAGGCAAGTATGGAGCAATTAGGATCAGCTTGCAACTCAGCAACTTTGCTTTCTGAAGAACTTTTGGAATTAAAGGAAAAGGGGGAGAAGTATAAAGAATCCCTTGGGGCCAATCATGGACCAGTGCATCTCTGGGTGACTGTCCTGGAGGGGGAACTAGGAAAAAATAGCTGCTGCATTTGTTGTTTAGGTGAGAGGCAAAGAGATCGCAGCTGGCCCCATCTGTGGAAGATCATATGCACCACATCTTGTTTCAGAGTTGGTTCCGCCCTGTTTGTTGATGTACCACACTACTGACATGTTGTCCATCTGAATTGCTATATATCCCAAAGGGAGAGAGTTGTGAAGTGCTTGCAATGCTAGTAACACTGTTCTCATCTCCAGGACATTGATGTCCAAGTGGTACTTGTGACATTGCCAAGTCCTTGGACTATCTGTCCCAGATAATGCCCCCCCCACCCTATCTGGGAAGCATCCGTGGTCACTGTGGCTACGAGATGAGGGGCTACAAAGGGTCTGCCTAGATTGACTAGGGGAGAGTGGAGCCACCACTGTAGATCTTTCTTGCAAGTATCCATGATTAAGATCATATATGACACTGGCAAGTCTTGATATGACCATTGGGTGAAGAGGAGCCATTGCAGAATCCTCATGTGATAATGGGCTAATGGAACTAGAGTAATGGCAGCCAACATTAAACCCAAGGCCTTCGGGACAAATCAAACCTGAGCCTTTGATTTTGACAAAAGGAGAAAAACCTGACCTCGAATGGCAAGCACCCTTTCTTGTGGGAGCTTGGATATCATGTCTCCTATATTTAGCTGAGCGCCTATGAAAGCAATACACTGAGAGGGCAACAAGGCAGATTTTTCGTACTTTATTGTGATTCCTAGGCATGCACAAGTGTGAATTGTGTGGTTCCTGGCCCTTAGGAGATGATGCTCAGTGGTGGCAGTGAGGAACCAGTCGTCTAGATAAGGAAACACCTGGAATCCCAAATGTCTCAGGTGAGCCGTGACTACTGCCATGCATTTGGTGAACACCGTGGGGGCTGTGGTGAGATCAAAGGGCAGAGCTCTGAACTGATAATGACTGACTCCCAGCTGGAAGTGTAAATGTCTCCTGGATCACCTGTCCATTTTTATATGGTAGTATGCATCTTGGAGATCGATAGAGCACATCCAGTCATCCTGACACAGAAAGGGTAGAATGGACTGCAGTGTCACCATTCAAAACCTGGTCTTCTTTACTGACCTGTTTAACTTGCTGAGATCCAAGATAGGGCTCCAGTCCCCTGTCTTCTTTGGAATTAAAAAGAACCTTGAGTAAGTTCCGGATTCTATCTGGTCTGTGGAGACTTCCTGAATGGCTCTTTTTTGCAGCAAAGGTTTTACTTCTACAGCTACTTGATCCCGAAGATTGGGTGAAACATCTGAGATTGATGATTTTTGATTTCTTGGGGGTGCTTGGGAGAAGGGAATTTTGTAACCCTTGGATATTATGCATCGCACCCATTCGTCTTCTGTTATATCTTGCCAGGCTCTTGGGTACAGTGAAATTCTGCCCCCGACTGCCTCCAGAGGTGAGCAGCCAGGCAATCCTTCAGGGATTCTGAAAGGGTTTGGCAGAGAACGTATCCCTGTTGCCCTGTTGCAGACACCCCCTGCCGTGAGGTCAGCTTCTCCTGTTATTATTTCCCCCTCTGCCCCAGGGGAATTATCTCCACAAGTGTCTGGTGAAGCTCCTTGGGATTTACCGAACTACATTTTGCCACTCTTTTGGCCTTTGGGATAAGGCTGGGATGGAGTGGAAAAGCAGACTCCTACGGCAGAGAGAGTTTTGCCATCTCGTTTACTCCTGGTAAGAGTGTCTCAAACTTGTGGCCCGATTAAGGCCAAGCCATCAAAGGGGGCGTTCATAAAGAAGGACTGGAAGGGCTCCACAAATTGACAAAGGCACATCCAGGAATGTCTGCGAAGAGCCACACCTGCGCCTGCAGCCCTACTCTCTCCATCTGCTGCATAAGAAATCAAGCACAAGGAGAAGTTGACAATGGAGGTTAGGGTCACTAGCTGGTTAGCCGACCTGGAAGCCGCTCCCTCAGCTGAAGGATCCTGGAGGGTATCTCCCAGCTCTTTAAGGCGATCCCTCTGAAACCTTATAAAATGTGTCAAATAGTTCAGTGACCGAAGAGTAAAGGGCTCTTAAGAGATAACACACTTCCCATACCTATCCATGGCTCTAGACTCCTTGTTTGGTGGATGAATAGAAGAGGAAGTCTCCGCAAGTTCCTTCTTGGTGTCTGCTGCCACCACCATAGCATCAACTGGCATGCCTTCAGAGAGAAAGGTCTTGTCCTCTGGTGCAGTCAAGAATTTGTTTGGTCTTCTCGGAACAGGCTCCATGGTCTCTGGAGCACTCCATGCCTTTTAACTCACTGCAGACAAAAGTGGGTCGAAAGGCGGAGACACCCAGGAGGTGGAAGGTTGAGAACCAAATGTGTTCAGGTAAACAGACTCATCCTCAGAAGGGGCAAGGAACTTCCAGTTTCCCCTCTGCCTAAGGATCTCCAGAATCTCTGAGAATGAGACATCTTCAGAGGGGCACCGTGGGGACCCCCAAGTCCGTATTAGAGGTGACGGACTCAGGGGAGTCCACATGTTTCCTCTTACATGTTTTCTTCCTGAGAACCTCCTCTGAGGCATGCTCAGGAGAGGTCTTGGAAGAAGAGGGGTCACTCTGTGGGGCGTCCTGGGGCATCGGTTCCCTACACTTGGGACGGAGAGAAGGATCTGAGGCAGACACAGGTATAGATGGGGACAGAGCCAATGGAGCTGAGGGTGAGGCCATCTCAGTGGACAGCACACTCATCATCACCTCAAAGGTGCCGCGATCTAGAGTGGAGGGAGGTTCTGGCTCCAAGGAGCCTGGAGACCTCCTCTGCACTGAAGGTGACCGCTCCGAGGCAGATGTGGGAGCTGAACTCACCTGTGCCAAAGCTCCGAGAGGGAGAGCGGGGTCAGACAAGGGTCTGATGCCACTTCCCCCCTCGGAGCCAACGAGGGAGGCTCGGCAGCCAGACCCCTCAATGGAGCAGACTGTCGAGGAGGTCAAAGCGAATGTCGGAACCGACAGAGCAAGGCTCACTGGAACCGATGGTTCCACCACTACTACTACTACCTCCATGCACTTCAGCTCTGAACTGGATGCAGTCAGAGGAGGAACCAAGACAGGGGCTGGACCGGACAATGGAGCCACTTCCTTCTGGGCTGGCCCCAACAACAATTGAGCAAATAACCATGTCTTGAGAAACCTCTTCACCACTCTCTCCACATCATCATCTGATAAACTCCTGGATGATTGAGAGGAGTGGACCAATGACTGGTGGCTACCTGCTACTGAATGTAAAAGTGGTGACTGAGGCACAGATCTCACCGGGTCCAAAGAAGGAGATCTCAACCTCTTTTGAGTCCGGGATGGCTGCAAAGCCACACATGGAGCCTCCAGAGAAAATGAGTCCTCAAAGCTAACAATCCGCTCCAAAGGATCCGAAAATTTTGATTTTGCCTTTGTCGGCACCAAAGGTGGAGCCGACAACGATGCTTGTCTATTATCAGATTTTTTGGAAGGCTGAGTATCCGATGCAACCTCAACCTGAGGTTTTAACAATCCTCTCAAAATCAGTTTGTTGCACCTCTCCTGCAAAACCCGTGCACTGAAGGCATGGCAAACAGAGCAAGAGTCCTGCAGGTGGACCGCACCTAAACAATAAACACAACTTGTGTGCCTGTCCATAAGGGACATTTTTTGGTAACACGAGTCGCATTTTTTAAAGCCTGACTGCTTAGTAGGTTCTTTAGACATCATCAAAAACAAGAGTAAAGCACAATAATAGTATATAGATTTTTTTTTTTTTTTTTTTGGAAAGAAAGAGGGAATAAAGAGAAGGGGTCCCAAAGGGAGAAGGCTTCTAACTAAAATGGCTTCTCCCTAAGAAGTAAGGAGTGAAAAAGGGAACAAGACAACAGCCCTGAAGAAAAAAACGGGCCACCGAAAAAACACAGTAAAAGGCCTGAGAGGAAACGACGGCTTATCAACAGCAAACAACAACTGTAACGAGTACAGGAGATGACAAGTCAGGTAAATACTAACTAGTAATGAAAATTAGCCTAAACAAACAACAATTTTTGCAGAAAAAATTAACTACTTAGCCTGAGCCAGCAGAAGGCAATCTCGACATTGCAAGTGGAAAACAAGATCTGGGTAGCTACTGCTATGCATGCTGGGATAAGGGGTTAGCCTCGAGCCAGTAGGGACTTTTTGAGCTTTAGAAGTGGCTGAGTCAGAGCTGAGATCGGCTCCAAACCCAACCAGAAAGAAGGAAGGTGTGATGGACAACATAACATCTATCATTTAGAGGAGAGCAGTAGGAAAGGAGAAGGCATTGCAGATTTAGCACAAACTGGCTATGGAAGGGAGGAAAAAGGGAAAGTATACAACGACAGCTGGGTAAAGTAATAAAAGAAATGGTAAAGAAGTAGAAGTGATCAGAGAATGGGATAAAATCAAACAAGAACTACAGAAGGTAAGACAAAAGAAGTACTGGAAAGAGATGGGCAATGAAAAAAGCAAATTTGAAAAAATAAAGGAGATGCAAACTAGGAGGAGTGAACTAGGAACAGAAGAGCAGGAAGAATTAGAACATTTAGAGAGGAAATGGAAGAAGCATTTGGATGAGATGTTAATTAGAAGGAAGACAAGTGCAAGAGCACTTTTTTTATACAAACATCCCAAAACAGCAAAAAGAGTAAACAGGAGTGAGAGGGAAAGCAGCAAGAAACACTGGAGAGAAAACCTAACTTTGATTTATAATGCAAACTACAACAAGAGGGAGGTACCAGGATAAAAGAAATGGTGAGAGATCCTAAATAAATAAAAAGGTTCATAGGTTGTTACTAAGATAACGACCATTAGGGCCATTACTAGCCTATGCGTGCACTCCAAGCAATTTGGGTCCCAAGTATCATACGGGGGGTGGCATGTTAGTAGACAGATAGTTAAGGATTTGTTGGAGGGTGTTAGGATAACTTTTCTTATTGATGGCCTCTGTCCATAAGGGACATGGGGCCAGACTGAGGTAAATTTACACCCATCCAATTGTCAAGTTTTTTTTTAATAGGGTCAGGTATGGCATGTTCTGTTTATGTCACAAGTGAAGTTTAGATCCCCAGATCTAGTGTTTCTGGTGCTGTTTGTTTTGGACATGTACAACAGATGCATTGGGGCTGGTTCTGAGGAAGCCCTGTAAGCCAGGCAAAGATCCCCTCTCAGCAGCCTGCAGGAGACTGAATACAGAGACAGAGCCTTTAGGCATGCTCTGAATTCTTCTGGTGGGAAACCTTTGTGGGTATTCCAACTGTTGCAAGTGTATGGTTAGACACATGCCAAAGGGGGCATTGCAGCCAACGACAGGTCTGATAAAGGCTTAGTAGAGTAGCATTGTAACTTCCTTGGACCTAGATGCCATACCCTTGACTATAAGTTGGGTGACACAGAATGATTTTCTTATTATCTTAGATACACGTTGGTAAAAGGCCAAATTGCTGTCTACATATGTTCCCGGATCTCATACTACTGGGTCATCTTAGGGGCATTTTATCAATGGAGTAATTAACTTGCATTGACAGTTTCCCAAAGGGCATTATAATGCATTTATGGCATTGAGTTTTAGGCCACAGCATTGGCACCAGTCATTTATCCGTGTTAAACCAACTTGAGAGATATTTGTGTCTTAGGGGAAATCTGTAATAGCTCCTAATTTACAGTAATCTGCTATCTTGGTAGCCAGAGGCCTTTAACATTAGCTTTGACTTCTGAGAAGTAGATGCCAAACAGGAGTGGGCCAAGCACAAAGCCCTGGGGTACTGCTCTGGTGAAAAGTCTCTTGGTGAAGGTGGTCTCACCGATCTTGACTTCTTGGGTCCTGTCTGTGAGCCACCAAGCAATCCAGCCAGTAATGCAAGGGTTTACATCGAGCTCAGAGAGCTTGTCAACAATGCCTGAGTGGGGCATTGCATCAAATGCCTTAGCCAGGTCAAGATACACTGTATGCACTCTTTTTATCCTTGTCCTTTGCCTTGGTGACCCTCTCAAAGAAGTCTACCAGGTTAAGTAGGCAAGACCTTCCCTAACAGAGACAAATTAGGATGAGTCCAGTGTCTGCAGGTTGCCAATCTCCTTCTTTATCATTTCCATGATAATTCATTCCATTGCTTTGCATATTAGGCTTTTTAGACTGATAGGTCTGTTGTTCCCTCGATTTGTTGATGGTCCACCCTTGTGGAGGGAAATGGTTGTTGTGGTCCTCCATTTATTTGGAATATAGCCTGTTTTAAGACTGTAGTTGAAGAGTGCCTCAAGTGGCCCTGATAGGTCATGTTTTAGACTGTTCAGGAGGCAGCCAGAGGATGTGGCAGTGGTGTTCTTGGCTTTAGTGAATGCTGCCAGTACCTGGTCCCTGCTGATAGTTAGGAGAAGTATGTTGAAGGGGATTTCACCTGGTGGATCTGGGGGGAAGTGGGTGGTTGAAGTCTGAGCTGAATTTATCAGTCAGTAAATTTGCTAGTCACCCTGATCAATGTAGGTGATACTGTTCACCACCAGTTCAGCACACTGATGTGTGTTACCTCTAAGGTTCTGGACGTAGCTGAAGAAGGCCTTCTGATTGCCCTTAGCCTGAAAGGCTATCCAGACCTCATAGCTGGCCTTGTTGGACATAATTGGACCTCTTAGTTTCTTGTTTAGTTGTATAAGCGAGCACTTGTCTTTAAGGGAGTTGTTTTTCCTGATTGTTGACCATGAGTTTTCTTCTTTTATTATGTACCCTGTGTAGGTGAGGATTCCACCAGTGGTGTTTGTTTTTAATGTTTGTTTTGTGTTTATTTATGGTAGGAACAGCAGCCTGTATGCAACCATTCACATGTTTGTATAGTGACTCTGTGACTAATTTTGTATAGGTAGCTGCGGTATCAAAGTTGGGGGAGCCTTGAATTTTGACAAACTGTTGCTTGATAGGATGCAGTTTGCTTTTGAATAGTTCCTACCTTTTACTGGTTTAGCTGGATTTTCTTGGCTGATTTTTACTTCAACTGAGACAGCTTTGTGATCCAATCTCACTGGTGAGGACTTGACACAGTGTGTGTGTGTGCATGCATGTGTGTGTGTGGGGTGTGCAATGCTCTCCCATGTTGGTGAGTACAAGATCCAATATGGTTGATCTGCTGGTTGGAGCATGCACTATCTGTTCTAAGGTGTTTGTGTTAATACAGTCTGGGAAGTGTTGTGCCTGTGAGTTTGTGGCAGTGTACATTTCCCAGTCTACAGAGGGGTAGTTAAAGTCACTTATGAATAGTGTATTTGGTTGGATGATAGGCACCTCTAGTAGGATTAGATAAGAGTCATGAGACTCTAGGGGCATAGATGATGACCTGTAGAGACTTTAGGGGCATAGATGATGACCTGTAGCTAGCCATGACATGGTGAGAGACCTTACCTATGGTGACTTGTACATGGTATCATCCTGTTTATTGCTAAATAGATCAAAACACCTCCACCTTTGGCCCTGGTCTGTGGTGTTGTCGATCTAAAGATGTGGAAGGCACTGTAGCCTTGCACTTCCAAAGTACTTTCTATGGCTTTAAACCAAGTCTCAGTCACAGCACAGATGTCTACATCCTTCAGAGTGAGGAAGGCTTGAAGAGTGTGGAATTTTTTATTTAGGTTCCAAACAATGAGCAGAAACACCTTAAGGTTGCCTGTAGACTTTTTTACTGTATTTGTAGTTTTGTTTTTTTTTTTGGCATAGTCCGAAAAAGGCTCTAAGGGAGTGGATCAAGTTTTAGCCAATATCCGAAAGCCTGGTGGAATAAGTGCAGTATTGGTAACGTGGACTTTTGACTATGTTCTTCCATGCTGGTGGATATTGGATCCCCCTGGAGTGACACCAGAAACTAAGCCAATTATTAAAATCAATTATTTTATATTCATACTGTGGCATCATCCTTGGTGAAGGTAGAATGTTGCTCAGTGCAAAGTTCATACCTATCTGTGACACATATTCTGAGAGAGCCATTATGTCTCTTTTCATATAGTCCAGTGAAGTACATCTCAACTCATGTACATTCATATGGACTATGATAGAATTATATTGGTACCTGGGGTGCAATAACCTGAATGTGTGAAACTATGGATCCTGGCTCCAGATAGGCAACTAACCTTTAACTTCTCTTTGTCCAACCTGGTGAGTGGGGCATCTGTGTGTCACACAATGGAGTTCCCAAAGGCAAGAGTATTAGGTAAAGTGTATGCTTGCTGTATAGGCTTTGCACTTGGGAGACTATTAGGTGTTATGTCTGATGTTGCTTTTAGTGTGTGCTTTATTAATTGATGAGGAGCAGTGCTGCCATTAGGTGGCTTTGGAGGTCTTTGAGATTTGGGAAGGTTTATTTTAAGTGCCTCAGCATAAGACAATCTGTGTGTGTGGTGAGCAGTGTGTGTATTCCTGATAACCTCATTTGTATGCAAGATTTATGCCTCCAAAAGTTGTGTATTTACATCTCTTGCATAACAGGTTATTTTCTTTACTGATTAACTGGTTGTCTTAGGGCATAAGACAATTGCTACATTGCCTTTGAATGCAAAAATCTACCAAGATGGTCACAGAGACATTTAGAAATTGCATATCCATGTTGTCTGGTCCTGTAATAGGGTTGGCTGTTTAGGATTAAGGAGTGGGTTTTAACTGGGGTCTTCTAGGATAGTTTCTGGGGTTAAGGGCAAGATGTTCTATAATGCTAAGATAGTAGTGCTATTCAATACACAAGCTTGCTGCTTTAAGCTTATTTATGCATAATGCCACACTGTTTAACAGGTTTTGGATCCAATCCTAACTTTATAGGTAAATTTTACTGTCTAGGTGTTTGCTACTATACAGAGTACCACTAACCGCCACAGCCTGGTGGAAAGCTCTGCACAGAGAAACAAAAGCTTGAAAACTGACTTCTATGCCCTCCAGCCAATAAATGACCACACTTTGAGCTTCCTGCAGTGCTTTCCAACTCACAGAGAACAGGTAAACACCTTCTTCCACAAGATGTCTGACCTGGAATTTTTTAATGTAAAATCACAGCAAAAACAACTCTGAAGTGCAGATTAAACAAGCATCTAGGAGAAATACTTACAGAGTACTATCAAAAACTATACGGGCAATGGGGGGCAGTAGAATTAGAAGCAAGAGGTAAATTACTTTTTAGAAGGAGTATACATATCTAAATTATCAGACCACCAGGAGTTAATTAAAGCAATAATGTTAGAAGAAATAGAGAGTCAATTGCCACAGGAAAATACTCGTGATAGGATGGGTTCCCAATAGAATTTTGTAAAAACATACAAAGAAAGTGTGATACCAAAATAGTACAAATGTTTAACAGAGTATTATTACAGAAAGCAGTTCCAAAGTCATGGAGGGACACACATATGAACATTATAATGAGGCATAAATGATGTTAATTTACTGCCTTCAAGGGCTAAAATATACTCTGAAATTGAAGGAGATGATGTTGAAACAAGGAGGAGAGGATGTATTGACAGAGCAACCGAATATTTGATCTCAAGCAGTGAAGCAGCAAAAACAGAAATCTCAGTTAGGAAAGGTATATGAATAAGTGGTGAAAGTGTTTAAAGAAATAAGTACAAAAAGTGGAAGTTTGAGATGTGGCCAATAGGGTTACCTAAGCAACTGCATAATATAAACAGAACTCACAAAGGAAACTAAACTCTGTCTAATACAAGCTATCTACTACCCACCCTACTATAAGCTGTCCCAGTCCTTACAGACCTTCAAACAAATCTTTTGACGAAACTAGAACTTACCTACAATAAAATTGCTAGATTTGCTGCTAATCAACCCTATCGCTCACACCACTGCCTATCTCTAAAAAAACCTACAATGCCAGAATTTCACCATCAACTCCTTCTGCCTCAATTATACCTGGTTCCTCCATCTTGAACCAACCCCATTCCTGTCCAGCTCTCTCAACTCTCATCATTCCCTACATCCCAAACCATATATTCTGCAGCTCAGACCAACACCTCCTGCAGATCTATAAACCCAAAAAGCCATTGGCAAACTTCTCTATAATCTCTCAGTTGCCATTGCGTGGAACAAACTACCGCTTTACTTAAGATCAATTTCTAATGGAAACTGTTTCAAAAAAACTTTAAAAAAATATCTATTAAACTCTTGGATTTGCTCTTGCAATGACCAGACTTAAGGTAAATCTCCTTTCTGCCTCAACTAACCCAACCTCCCTATTTATCTGTTCCCTCCTTCTCTAATCCTGTACTTGAACCCTAAAATAGACTATACTAAAAAAAAAAAAAAAAAAAAAAAAAACTCTCTGGTCCTGATGTGTTGTTTATTATTATACTTTTATTATTACTGTGAGGTAAATAGAATGATGATATATTGTGATTAATGTTATACTGTTTGTTATTACTGTTACTGTGACTATGTATAGGATGAAACAGTATATGAACACTGTTATTCTGTTTTACCATTGTACTTATTGTATCTGTAACACTTTATACTATGTATATACCTTATGGAGCTTTTTTCCTTGGATCTCCGCTGAAAAAGGGCAACAAATGTCAAATAAATAAAATAACTGTGACAAAGAAATGGTTGGAAAGTCAAAAGAAACTACATTTGGGAACAAATGTGAGAAGGGAGGAGAAAATATGAAATGTGAATTTGTACGATGTACTATCCACAGGGAGGGAAGTACTGAAATAAAGATGGACGTGATTTACACAACAATGGAAAACACAGTAAAGAAATGAAAACGAATCAAGTGATGTCAGAAGTGGTCAATTTGCTAACAGAATCTAGAGCAGGGGAAGCAACAATGAGAAAAATATTTGAGGGGGTTGTACAAGTCTGTAGGAACAGATATGTGGGAAAGCAAATCCAGACAGAAGCAGAAAATGCAATAAAACATTGAGAAGGAAATATCAAAAAAAAAAAATTGGGAAGAAATTTGTAGGAACCTGAGTAGGGCAACTAGGTCCAAAAATTAGAATGTCTGGGTGGAGCTATTTGCACAAGTATTTTTATACTCCATAGACCATATGTATGATGTGCCCAGAAATAGAGGCAAATTGTTGTATGTGTGAACAGAACCAACAGGTGGACTGGAGTAACATATTCTGGACATGTCAGTAGTTAGATAAATGTCAAAAAGGGATCATTCAGTTAGACAATAACGGATGGGGAAAGTCAAATCTTAGAAAAATAAATTAGTCTTGGATGGCTAGATATACCCTGTGTAAAGAAACATGTGAATCCATTAATAACACATTGGTAGCAAAAAAATACAATAAATAATAAAAAAATAGAAAACAAATCAAGAGCAGAGTGTAGAAGAAATTAAGTAACTAATGGAGGAAATAACAAAGGAAGAGAGGGGGGTTAATGAAATATGAACCTAGTAAATTACATGAAAAGAAGTGGGAACTCTGGGATAGGTAAATGCATACGTAATTTGAAAAACAAGAGGTACCAAGGGAAAAAGTAAAGAAAGCAGACTAGAAAAGTGGGAAAGGATGAGGAAAGGAAAAATGAAAGAAATAAAAAAGCTTGGATATAAATGGAAATTAAAATGAAAGAAAGAAAGCAAAAGAAAATTGTAACTTCTACTGTTGGATCAAACCTGATGTTAAGAACTAAAATGGGGTGCTGAGTAATACATTATAAAAGAAGACAGGTCTGGCACCCAAAAGGAAATGGTGCACTATGCATGATGACTGCATAGTATGTTAAAAGATGATGGTAAAATAAAACAGCTTGATTAAAGAAAAAAATGGACCAGATTCCAAACGAGTAGCTCTCAGTGTAAGTCTGCCCTGATTCTGAAAGATCTGCTCTCAGTGTAAGTGACTTACTTCAGTGTAAGGCCTATTTATAAACAGGCTTACATCAGATTCCAAAAGACCTGTGCTCAGCCTGTTTTCAGTGTAGGTGGTCACTTACACTGAGAACAAGTCTTTTGGAATCGAACCCATTATTGATTGAAAAAAAGAATGCTGCCTAAATTCAAGGATAAAATAACTGGTTCATATTTGACTAGTAAATTGGTGTCATTCTTGGGGGATCCAGAGAGTGTGTGTGTGTGTGTGTGTGTGTGTGTGTGTGTGTGTGTGTGTGTGTGTGTGTGTGTGTGTGTGTGTGTGTGTGTGTGTGTGTGTGTGTGTGTGTGTGTGTGTGTGTGTGTGTGTGTGTGTGTGTGTGTGTGTGTGTGTGTGTGTGTCTTGCATAGGATGAAAAGGCCAACATTCTCTCTTGCTTTGCCAGGAATACCTTGCATATTCCACCCATTCTTTTTTTGCATACTGGCTAAACTTTTTGCTACCTGAATAGAGTCTTTTTTAGGCAGAGTTCACCTGATGGACATTCTAATTTAACAAATTCTTATAGGGATAATTTCAAGGTAGCACTGGTAAATACAAAAAAACATAAACAACAAAATCCCTGAACTTGAGCATTCCTTAATTTTGAAATTATCAGCATGTGTGTAATTACATAAACTTGACTCCATTAAAGTGATAACATCCCCTGCATTCCAGAGTGCAATACCTATCATGTGCTCAGATATACCAGCAACTGTGGTGGAGTATCAGTACTTTTGTAACACCATTATCTCTCACCAGATTTTGTATGATATACATTTGGAACTGGTTGAAGTCCTAGTTAAAATGAATAAAACTGATTATCACATAACAGCCAGTTATAGATGCCCATCTATGATCCCTTCAGAGCATACAGAATACCTTAACCAGTTAGAAAAGTTAATAGTCAAACCAAATACCTTGCTTATGGATGACTTCAAGTATCTACATATAAACTGACAGAAATTTACTACCAACAACAAATATCCCCAGAGATTTTTGGACTTTGTAAGTGTGAATACACTTGACCAAACAGTTCCCAACTCACCAGAGTTATTAATCTTCATTATTCTGTCCTCACAAACATTTCTTACAATCGTACCACCTCACTTGTTATCCCCTCCCTCATCATATCTGACCATTTTGCTGGGATCCTATATATGAAAACCTGATTTGTGGCTCCGATAACATCTCTACAGTCAAGTGTTGCTCCAAGATCAACTATTTACTCTTTACTGATCTTATTGACAGTCACAAATGGTAAAGTTCCTCAGCAAATCTTGTAAACATGGGTATTGCCTACTGCACTGAATTTTACTCACTTTTGGACAGATGCATTTGAGGCATCCACACTGATCTGGCTTAAGCATAATGGCAAGTTAGAACTAAACCTGTATGATGGAACTACCACATCAGCAAACTCTAAAATAAAATGAAAAAGCTTATGGACTTCACTAAAATATGTCTATTTCATTATTATAAAAGGGATTTAAAACTGGTAAGTCACTCAAATGTTTGTTTGTGTCTTTCGGCTTTTCCCGGTTAGGGGTCGCCACAGCAGAACTCCGGTCCACTAATGATTGGCAGTAGAGTTTTACATGCTGGCTTGCCAGGCCTAACGCACAACCTTCAATGAAGGAATGCCCATTCACGCATGTCGTCACACAGAAGATGCTCTAACTGAGAATCGAACGGGCAATGTCTAACTGTGATGCGACAACGCTACCACAGCACCACCACCCATTAGGATATGTAAGGCTATCTATGAACTTAGGATTGCAGCCAATTGAAAAGACAACAATAAAGTCTTATTCAGTTATATCAGGAAGTTTAGAAGTAACCTACAATTCTGTACTGTACTTATTACGAATGCTGCCTCCTTCTCTGACCACGAGTACATAGGTAATATTCTTGGAAACAAATTATTTTTCAGTTTCACTCTGTTCACCCTCTCCACTGTCATTACCATTCCTCCTCATACATGCCCTCCTGGGCTTGATTTGGACCAAGTCCTTTGGCACATTTCAAAATTAAAAACATTACTTCTGTGGGTCCTGACCATACCCTGGATGCCTTCTGAGAAGATCAACTCTTTAACCTGAATCTCTCCAGTGGTTATGTACCTGAGGTATGGAGAACGGCAGTTGAGGTGCCCTTGCATAAAGGTGGCCCCTCTAAGGATCACAGGAATTACAGGCCTATTTGTATTATTTACAAGGCTATTAAATATATTATAGCTGAACTGATAAACAATGATATAGGTAACCTGATATTCACAGATATACACCAGTTTGGTTTTGTAAAATGCAGATCATGACTGATCAACCTATCATTTATTTTTTCTTTCTTTTTCCTTTCATATAACCCAAAATAAGTGCATATATACTAAATGCACCACTGGATTTTTTTAAAATTCAAATTACCCTCTCTTTTTTATTACATATTTCTCTTCTCACCGGGTTCAACCTTGAGCCACAAATTACACTAAAAATACGCTAATAACCCTTTTTCCATTTAAGTGGGGAAACATATATATATATATATATATATATATATATATATATATATATATATACATATATATTACCTCTAAACATTATATTTTCCTAACACATAAGTATTCAACATGTATGTCTTTTTCAGAAATGATAAATAAAATCTTTTCTACCAAGCTAACATGTTTTTATTTGTTACAGTATCACTCTCCATCAACTTATTACACCTTCATATGCACCAAATGACACTCCCAAAATCTGTAGTTCTTTCCTTGTGAAATATATTCCATTTTTTTTTTATCTACCAAATCCCTTACACTTCATTTTGGTTAATTGCAGACCAACTTTTTAACAACATTTTGATCTTTATTACAACCTGAATTATCCATCCCTTATTTTTTTGTTATTAGAACTAAATCATCTGCATATGTCATACATATTGGTAATACATTTCTTTCCATCTCACATCTTGTCTCCCTCATTTCAAACATACATGTCTATACTATTGCGTTAATTTCTAATACAAATAAGCATACATTTATTGGGCATCCCTATTTTACTCCTCTCTCAATACTTATTTTTTTCCACGCATCCATCAATCATAACTTGTACCCATGAATTTTCATAACATTTATTTATTTTTTCCTACACCATATGCCTGTAAAATCTGCCACATTGCTTCATGGCTCACTTTATTAAATGCCTTATATTTCTTTATTTTCTCTCAGTATCATCTTTACTACTTATTTCACTATAATTAACATTTCTTTTACTTCTCTTCTTTTTAAACCATAGATCTCTTCTCCTGCTAATGTATCCAATATTTTAGCCATCCTTTTGTATAGCATTTTCATAACTATTTTCTAGTCAGCATACCCTAGTGTTATACTCCTCCAATTTTTAATCTTTTCTTTTATCCTTTTTCTGTATAAATTTTATCACTCCCCTACATATGTCTTCTTCCATTATACATTCCTTTGTACAGTAATTTAATACTTATAAAAAATTATCTTCATCTTTATTTCCTCATAATACTCATAACTTATATCATCCCATCCTGTCACTGACCTTCTTTTATCACCTTCTCTGTTTCTTCTATTATTATATAATTTTCTAAAAAAAAATTTACTTTTTCAGATATTTTTTCACTTTCCATTCTTCCTTCCCATCCATTTACTCTTTTCATGTATTTCTCTACAAAATTCTCTACCACCTCTGTAATACCTTCTTGTTTATATTTTATGTCTCATTTGCCATCTATGATAGCATCCATCCTTCCTTCTCTCATGTTTACTTAATTTCCTAAATAAGGGCAAAGCTCCTCTTTCTTTCCTTTCAGAAACAAATTTTTGCCTATAATATAAGTTTTACTTTTTCTCTATTCTTTTCGTACATCTGTTTTTCTATTTCCCTTATTTTATCAATTCTGTGTTCTATCTCTTTTTCATAATTGCATAACATTTCTTTATATATCATCTTATTTCAGTTTTACTTCTACTTATACATATGATGGTGGCACAGTGGCACAGTGGATAGAGTTGTTGCCTCACAACAAGAGGTTCCCTGGTTCAGTTCTCATCTGGAGTGCCTTCTGTCCAGAGTTTGCATGTCTTCCCTGTGTTCTCATGGGTTTCCTGCGGGTACTCTAGTTTAATTCCATATCCAAATACATGCAGTAGGTGGACTGGACATGCTAAGTTAGCCATAGGTGTAAGTGTGCATGTGGGTGTGTAGTGTAAAAGAACTACTGTGGCAGGGCTAGCCACCCAGTGGAGTAAATCTTGACTCTAGATGATTGTCACTGTTGAAGTGACACCCCGACCCCATGTGCAAAAATTGGAAAGAAAGGGGTTGTGGATAGATGGATTACCCACTACTGTGTTCAATTTTTATAAAACAGTTTCATTGTAATATGATCTTTCCATAATATTTTCTCTGTTATCATTTCTTCCTCCAACTCTGAAGTTAATCTTTTTATCCCTTTCCCCTCTTTTATTATTTCACTGTTTTCTCCTATTCTAGACCACATTGTTCTATGGTCTGAAAACTCTGCCATATGGGCTCCTCCAGTTATGTCTTTCATACATATATATATATATATATATATATATATATATATATATATATATATATAATCAAGTTCAGTCTTAAAGATTCCCTTTGTATATACCCATTCTTTTTCTTTTGTACTTTTAAATCTCCACATTTTATTAATTCCCTTAACATCCTGTGTTATTTTTCCCTTTTATTTTCATAGGTTACTGTTAAAAAATTCTACTATCACTGTTGTCATATTTACTAACACATTTTTACACCAAACAACTGTTTTCTCTCCATCATATTAGTATATGCATAAATCACTATTAATTTTATACATTTTGTCTCATTCTCATAGCACTACCCTTCCTGATATTGTTATAGTTACATCTGAAATTCTTATTGCTTCATTTATATAGGAATTCCTATTCCAAACATGTCTCATTTTGTACTGACCAAACAATTTGCCTCCCCCATATTGCCTATATTCTTTTCCTGATTTCTTCTTTGTTGCATCTGGTATATAGAAGTGTCTTTCGGCTTTTCCCGGTTAGGGGTCGCCACAGCGGAACTCCAATCTGCTAATGATTGGCAGTTGATTTTTACACGCTGAGTTGCCAGCCCTGATGCACAACCTTCAACGAAGGTACGCCCATTCACGCATGTCTCCACGCAGAAGATGCTCTAGCTGAGAATCGAACCGGACAGCGTCTTACTGTGAGGTGACAACGCTACTGCAGCACCATCACCACAGATCTTTGTTGGATCGGGTATATACCAAGCAAAAAACATCCATTTTTATTTTTTACACCGTTCCATTACACCAAACCTCTTATATCCTTTATAATGTTATTTACATTTAATGCTAAACTTCCTATATCATCCCTTTCCTTTTTTCTAAGTGTTTTACTTCTAAATAGTATCTTTCTTTTCTTTCTCCTAAGTCTCCCACCAATTGATTTTCACTGTTTTGTTCTTTTCCTATCTCCATTTCTCTCTTGTCTTCCTCTTCAGTTTTCAAAACTGCAAATCTGTTCTCTTCCTATATATTGAAAACCTCTCTCCAAAATGTTATTTCTTTTATAAATACTCTTCATTGTTTAACCTTTCTTCAATATCGCCATCCTCATCCCACCTTTTCTTTCCATATCTTCTGAATTAATATGTTCTACTGTTTGCCTTTCTTCTGTGCTTTCCTGTTCATCTACTCTTTCTTTTTCTAATATAGGACAGTCACACAAGAACTGTCCAAATTCTTTACATTTTCCACAAAAAGGCTTACATTTTTTGCTGTATGTCCCCTCTTTCCACAATGGCTACACCTTCATTTGTTACAGTCTTATACTAAATGATATTCATCCCCACAGAAATTACAAGCTTTGGGTTGGCCCCAGTACCTAATAAACCCTCTGTTGCTATTCACAATAATTATATCTAAAATATGCTGATTCTTTTTTTTATCTGTTTTTTTAAGCAAGAAACAGCCTTATTAAATTATCACTTATGACACAGACAATCTTACATTTATATAAAAGAAAATAAACCATACCAACACAATCTCAGTTGCAACCATTATACATTCCAAACCATGCTGACAGAACTGTAGCTGAAAACATTATACATCACTTATAATATATCCAGTTATTGTCAATTAACCATAACATAGCTCATTCAAACCCTAACTTCTTTTAAACTTCATTCCACCTCTGCATGTATCGATACTACAATTCCCATTTTCCTATGTAATTTCTCCTACCCTTTTCTAAAGATCCCAATTCCAGTTGTTTTATTTCTGTTACTATCATTGCTACTTCTAGTAAAGTTGGTTTAGACTTTGATTTCCATTTTCTAGTAATGCTCAGTGAGGCCTTACTATGTCTTGGCAATTCCAATTCTGTATCATAGCTCAAAAACATAATTTCCTTTGAACTTCCAAGATGGATGCACATTGAGTAACAGCTTCACTCTAGCTCTCCTAGTGTGAAAACAGAAAATCAGCAAAGAAGGTCAGTAGACTTGTGTTTATGGGCAAATTATGGCTAAATTTCAGTAACTGGCTAATAAGTGTACTGCCTGGATGCCAGAAAAAAAGAAATACAGAGGACATGGAAAAAAATCAGCTACAAAAAGTGAGAAAGTGAGGAAGAAACTCTGACTGGGGAATGTTCTGCAGCTGTTCAGCAAAAAGTAATGTAACCTTCAGACATGAATTCCAGTTACCTACAGGAAGATATAAAACAACTGCATACAGATCTGGTTAAAACAAATGAAACACTGATGGAGTATATCAATACAAACAACAAAAGTCTGGAAAAAATGGAAGAAGCTTTAAACAAATATTCAGGTGAGGTGATAAAGTGTAAAAATCAGAGGTTGAAATAAAGAAAATGTTGGCTGAATATGAGACTGCTCAGGAAGAGATGTTTCAAAAAAATAATAGAATTAGAGGATAGAGCATGTAGGGAAAACCTGAGATTTTCAGCTATACCAGAGAAGCTGGAAGGAATTGAAAGCACAAATAAGCAACTGCACTGGTATTCCATAGCAGAAGTTGTTAATTGAAAGTGCACATCATGTGTATGCTCCAAATCTGGCTATGAGAAAGCAACCTAGACCTTTAATAGTAAAGACATAATCTTACCAGCAGAAGGAGTTGATTTTGTGGCAGAAGGACAAAGTACTTAAAGTCGGAGACAGCAGAGTGTTTGTGGAGAATGGTTAGTCATTGTACACCAGGCAGAAGAGAAGCACATTTATTCCACTATTCAGGGAATGTTGAGACACAGGTGTGAGATTCAAACTGCTCTACCCAGCTGTCTTCAAAGTATTCTTCCCTGGAGGGACAAAGTCATTTTTGATGAAGTACATGCTATGGAGGAAATATAAAAATTTGTCCAACAAAAAGTGAGCTGTGAAACAGAAAGACATTTTACTTCTTGTTCTTCTGGTAATAAAGACCAGAGAGAGACTGTACCTGTGAAACATTTATTTTATTTTATTATATTTTATTTATTGCATTTGTTAACCAGAAAAGACCAATGGGCCTAAAAGAGCCCATTTTCAGTGGAGGCCTGGGAAGAAAAGCTCCGACAAGAGAATAGATACAGAACATATTAAACATTAATTGGAACAAAAGTAGATACAGTGTTACACATAGTGATTAAAGTAATACATATATAAACGCAGGACTTTGACAGGTGAATTCAATCAAAGAGCTATAAACAGAAATGTATTACTGAGCATTATTGTACCATTATCAACAAGTGATGAAAAATAATAATTATGGTGAAAATATCATCAGTCAACAGTAGCAATAAGCAAAGGAGTTTAGTTATCATATAAGGAGAAGAAGAAAGATTATAGAGCAGGTACATAGCCAGGAAGAGTTGAAATGATGTTTCAGTATTTGTTTGATGGTGGTGGTGCTGCATGTATTTTTTAATAGAAGGTGGAAGTGAGTTCCATAGTTTGGCAATGGTGAAGAAGTAGAGAAGTTGACCAACATGTATATGGGATTTTCTACTTTTAGAAGTAGATGATTTTTAGATCTTAGTTGCCTGCTGGTTGGTATTGGGCAAGTAGTGTTGAGAGAGCAGGACAGTCTGTGGGTCTGAAGATTATTTTGTGTGCTGTAGTTATAGTTGGATGAATGAGAAATAGTGAGGGAGTTCCCAGCCAGCCTAATTGTTTCAGTGTGTTACAGTGGTGGGATGATGCTTTTTAGCTAGGGGAGTGGTTTTCTTAAGGGTAAAAAGTACTAGTTTAGTTTTTTGTTTTGGATTTAGGGCAAGATGATTGTTAAGCAATCGTGCTTCAGTAGAGGTGAGGGCATTCTGGGTGATTTTCTAGAGTTCAGAGCTGGAATTTCAGTGTATATTATTGTGGAGTCATCAGCATACTGGATTACTGAGCA
Organism: Protopterus annectens; assembly: GCF_019279795.1. Classification (NCBI taxonomy): domain Eukaryota; kingdom Metazoa; phylum Chordata; order Ceratodontiformes; family Protopteridae; genus Protopterus; species Protopterus annectens. The sequence goes on along the minus strand of NC_056737.1, from coordinate 453,726,484 downwards.
TTGTGGGCGAGTGGAGTGAAAGTTGTTAATAAAGATGCTAAATAAGAGAGGACCAAGTATGGAGCTTTGGGGTACTTATGTGGAATTATTGAGGAAGAGAGAGTAAGATTGTTGCCATTTGGTGGATTGCTGCCTATTGGAGAGATAGCTGTCAAACCATTATAGGGTAGGTGGGGAAATGTGGAGGATGAATACTTTGGAGAGGAGGATAGTGTGGGAAATGGTATCAAAAGCTTTGGAGAGGTCTAGGAAAAGAAAAGCAATTAATGACACATGCTCGGTAAACTGTATCAAGGAAGGAGAGGAGGGCGGTATTGGTGTTGTGTCCTGATCTGAAACCATGGTGAGTGGGTGATAGAATTTAGTTTTCAGGCAGGGAGTTGATGAGTTGAGCATGGATGCATTTTTCTAGTATTTTAGAGAGGGGTGAAAGAATTGCTATGGGCCGAAAGTTTGTGGTGTCTCTGTTGGTGCTGCCTTTGTGTAAGGGCAGAATGTATGTTTTTTTTTCAGATGTCTAGGACTAGGGATTCTTTATTCAATTTGTTAATGAGTATGCTGATGGGATAAGCTACAGAGTTTACAGATAGCTGCAGGAAGTGTGGGGGTAGATTGTCAGGGGTCAGAGTACAGGGTTTTAGCTCAAGTAAGTTTTTTTTTTTGGCAGTGGGTATGGGGAGAATTTTAGGTTGGAGTCGAGAGTAGGATTGTTTTCTGGGATGATTTGGTCATCAGCTGTCTTGGTGGTGGTGATGCTAACTTTTGGAAAGGTGGTGGTTAGGTTAGTTATGGTGTCAATGATGTAGGAATTGAAGAGGATGGGAAGTTTGGTGGGGGGTTTGTCTGGGTCAGGGGGATGGGTTGCTTTGAGATCCTGGGTGTAATAGTTGGTTAATGGAAGATCAGAATTTTGTGGGATTATCTTTATCTTGGCTCTGTAGGTGGGCTTTTTTTATCTCTGTTTATTAGTCATTTTGTCTGGTTATGGAGTTGCTTGTATTGTAGAAGAGTTGATGGGTCTTTGTTTTTCTGCCATTATTTCCAGATTTTTATCCCTTGTGGACATGACTTTTTGGTGGATTTTGATAGTAAGCTTGCATGGTTATGTTTTATTAATTTTTGGCGGGTGGGTGCTTGCATATTTAGGATGTCTAGGAATATTGAGTTAAAGAATTCAACAGCATCATTAAGTGGTAGGGATTTGAAGGGTTCCCAGTTTACTTTAGTTAAGGTTTCATTAAATATGGATGGTTGGAACTTGGTCAAATTTCTGGCTGATTTGTATTGGTGTTGGCCTGGAGTTGGGGTAGATTTGTATAGGATATATACTGAGTGGTGGTCACTAATGTTATTAGGTAGTATGCCTGCAGTGGTGATATTGCTAGGGTTGGACAGTTATATCCTGTCTATTGTAGAGCTCAAATTGTTATTTTTGTGAGGTCTGGTGATGTCTTGAATTAGTTGGGAGAAATTGTAAAGGTTTATGGTTTTTGAGGGATTCGTTTGGGCAATGTCTTGCCAATTAATGTTATATAACCTATGATGATGGCTTCATTAGTTATGTTTTGAGATGTCCATGCAAATATGTTCTCTAATATTGGTATGTTGTTTCCTGGAGGAATATACAGAGCAATTATGCAAATGTTTTTATGATTGTTAAGTTTTAATACAGAGATTAGTACTTCAGTTGTGGAGAAGTTGGGTGTTGGTTTTAGTAGGGAATTAAAGTGTATTTGCTAGGGGAGAGTATTGCTACTCCCCTCCTCTCTTATGGGGACAATCAGCTCTTAGGCATGAGTAGCCTGAGGAGAGAAATTCTGTCTTTTACATATGATTTCAAACAGGTTTTGGTAGCTGCCATAATATCAATGTTGTTTTGTGAAATCCACGCCTAGAGTTCAGGTATCTTGTTTCTAAGACTTTGTATATTTATGTTTGATAGCATGAGAAATTTGCTAGGTTTGCTGGGGCTGTAGGGGTTGAACCTAGGTTGGGTTGTATATCACCACACTGGGATATAATGCTTTGCCCAATTATGGGGGTTATACTTATCAGTCTTTCCTAAAAATGGTATAGTTGCTGGTGGTGGTATGATAATGGGGCTGTCTTTTGAGAGGTAGAATTTTTACTTTGGATAGTAGAGAGGTATTACATGTGAATAAGTTAGGGTGGATGTCTGAGTAACTTGATGAATGGGGTTTATGTGTGGTGGTTGTACAGATGAGTGTAGGAGGTATGTTGGATGTCTGGAATGCTGTGATTATTGTTAAGAGAGAGAGAGAGAGAGAGAGTCCAAGTGAGAAGTGAGATCATAGTAATAGTAGTGATGGACATGATGGTGGTTGAGTTCAGTGTGATTGAGTAAAAGAATGAATATGAGCAGGATAGCTATAGTTTAGGGGATGGAGAACTATATGGCCCTATTTAGAATGGGTGAGGAGGTAGAGTAGTTAGGGGAGAATGGTATGACTGGGGGAATAATTAGGGAGGTTATGGGATAGGTGGAGGAGAGGTGTGAAGGGGGTCAGGTTAGGTATAAGGTTAATGTTATGGGGTAGGCGGAGATGGGGCAGGGTGGAGAGCGGAGTGAGCATAGCAAATGGAGCAGGCCCAGCCATCTCAGGGATAAGAGCTGAGAAATTATCAGTGTAAGGTGAGTAATAAGCTTAGGATATCACTATCTAACAAAAAATTAATATAAGTAGCTCTGGAATGCTTTAAATAAGTATCACTGTAAGCACATAAACAGGGTTGTTGGGCAGTTATAAAGAGAGTTCATAGGTTCATAGGTAGGTACTAGGCTATCAGCCCAAGGGCCTATGTAAGCCTAGCCAACAAGGTTCCCTGGCTTACGCCACCCAAGAAAGTTATTTTCCTGTGCCACTGTTGAGCAGAGACACAGAAGTGATCCTCGGGGTGTATTTCCTATTTCCCATCCACTCATCAAGATTTTTCTTGAAAGGTTCTAATGAAGAACTCTGCTTGACATAGATGGGTAGCCTGTACCAGAGTATGGGAAGTCTCTGGGACAGGAATCTATCCTTCCAGCATGTCCTGTTTATTGTGGTGACAAGGTTTAGGTCCCTAGAGCATGTAGCTCAGAGGGATTGGGATTTCTTTAGATGTAGCATGTCCAACAGCTCTGGGTTTGACATAGCTTTATATGTTAGGTAGAGATCACCTCAGAGTAGGCGATATGCTACAGAGTAAAGCTGGTGTTGTTTGAGGCCATCAGTGTAGGGCATTTGTTTGAGGCCAGTAATCCTCTTTGTGAGGTACTTCTGTGGCCTTTCCAGCTGCTGCAGATGTCTTGTGAGGTACATTCCAAAAGGGGCATTGTAATGTATAATGGGTCTAATGAGTGTCGAGTTGAGGGGAACAAAGACCTCTTTTTTCCTGGATGAGAACCCTTTTATGATGAGGTGTGCCATGTAGAAGGACTTCCTGACTACTGGGTCCCAAGGTCTCTTATCACACAGTCAGTGTTAAGTAGAGTGCTGCCTATGTGGTAGTTCATGGGTACAGAGTGTTTACCAAAGGGGATGACACTGCACTTTCTGGCATTGAGCTTGAGGCCATGGCTCTGACACCAGGCATCTGTCTCAGCGAGCCCCTTCTGTAGAATGTCCTCATTGTTTGGGGACTTGACTATGGCTCCTAGTTTGCATTCATCTGCAAACTTCGTTAGCCAGAGGCCTTCTGTGTTAGCCTGTACTTCAGAGAAGTAGATACCAAACAGGAGAGGTCCCAGGATGGAACCCTGTGGTACTCCACTTGTCACTGCTTTGAGGTCAGATTTGGAGTCTGCAACTTTTACAGTGTGGGTTCCGTCAGTGAGCCAGTTGGCAACCCATCTTGTGACGTAGGGATTTATACCTAATTTAGTGAGTTTAGCTATAATTCCAGAATGGGGATGGTGTTGAAAGCCCTGGAAAGGTCAAGATAGGCTGTGTGAACCACCTTACCCTCGTCTACGGCTTTGGTGACTGCCTCAAAGAAGTCGATCAGGTTCAGGAGGCATGATCTGCCTTTCACAAACCTGAACTGGGTGGGATCCAGAGTTTAGAGGTTACCAATGTCTTTGTTTATGAGATCCATGATGATACGTTCCATGGCCTTGCAGACCAGGCTCGTCAGGCTAATAGGTCGATAGTTCCCGGTATCAGTGGTGGCTCCCCCTTTGTGGAGTGGGATAACTGTTGCTGTGTGCCATTCAGTTGACTACTTGTGATTAGTATAGAGAGGACCTTACTAATTTAAACAGTGAATGCTTGGGACTGGAAGACTGTGTGTGTGTGTATGTGTGTGTGTGTGTGTGTGTGTGTGTGTGTGTGTGTGTGTGTGTGTGTGTGTGTGTGTGTGTGTGTGTGTGTGTGTGTGTATAGATATGCGTTTAAGGCTAATTTGTGTATATATATATGCGTGTAAGGCTAATTCAAGATATTATGGTGCCATCTAGTGGCAATAGGCTGGAATAATGGGAGGATCATTTTTTGATTGTGCTCACGCCTTTTAGCAGTAAGCCTTAGACCTTTACAAAAACTAAGTTGTAATTCACCTTTTGCAACAGAAAAGCTGTAGGGTGTCAGGTTCTTGCTTCCCGGAGGTTGTATGCAGTTAAAAGATAGCCCGTTTCGGTGGACAAAATAGACTTTCTTTTTTTGCAGTTTAATCCCAAGTGTGTGTGTGTGTGTGTGGGGGGGGGGGGGCAGGCAGTTAAGAAACCCATGTGAACTAAGGCAGAGATAGTGCAAATATTGCAGGTATGTGAAGTGGAGAGCATGCAAGGGATACAGATTAAGAGGAGCCATGTTGCTTCGCTAGGGACGGCTTGCAATTGTCACCCCTGGGCTTTCAAATACTGGCTAAGGCTCTTGCCACCCCCATAGTGCCTTTTTTAGGCAAGGCTCAAAAGACAAATGCACCTCCATAGACAACACAAGGAAAAAGAAACTAAGGGTAATGCTGCTCAACGCCAGAAGTCTAACCTTCAAGATGCACACACTCAAGGCTCTCCTCAGTATGGAGAATATTGATATCTGTGCAATAACAGAAACCTGGTTCAAGGCTCCAGAGAGCACCCCAGCACTACCAGGTTATACTTCATACCATGCTTTTTGGCCCCAAAACTCGGACCGAACCACAAAAGGAGGGGGAGTATCCATATTCATCAAAGATACCCATACCTCCAGGTTAGTGGCACTGCACAAAGCATCGGAGACCATCCATGTGAAAATAACAGTGGGCAAAACTGCCTTTCAGTTTGTAGCCTGTTACAGACTACCCTCCCAAACTCAGGAACCCCACTCGGCTTTTCTGAGAACACTGGAGAATATGAAGGTCTCTCCAAACACCATTATATTGGGTGACTTCAACTACTCAAACATAGACTGGGAGCACTACTCAAGCCCCAACACCCTCGCCCAACGGTTCCTAGAATTTATAAACTCAAATGCTATGGAACAACTGGTCACCACTCCCACAAGAGGGGAAAACATATTGGACCTGATCATCACCAACATGGGGAATCTATGTTCCATACCAGAGGTATACCCCTCATTGGTAAGATCTGACCATAAATTAATCTCACTGAACATCCATATCCCATCCCCACCCCCAGCCAATGAAACCACTGTGAAGAACTTCTCAAAAGCAAACTTCACACTTCTCAAAACCGAGGTGGAATCCTTCAAAGGCCCCGGGCCAGTGGAAAATACAGCCCAAACCGCAGTATCCTTTACAAACGCATTTTATGGACACCTACAGGAATGCATGGATCGTGCTATCCCAAATAAAACCAAGATTCACTCCTCCAAAGGCAGGAGACCTGTCTGGTGGACCCCAGCCATAAATAAGCTATACAGCAGAAGGAGGAAGCTACTACATGATAGAGCAAAATCCCAAAAAGGAAAGGCATCTCTGATCAGTACTAGAAAGAAACTACGATCCCTCATAAAATCATCTAAGGCCAGCTTTGAAAGAAAAATTGCACAAGACGCTACAGATAATCACAAGGCCTTCTTTAGTTATGTCAGGAACCTGGGTGGCAACTCCCAGATATGCTCTGAGTTAGTGCAAAATGACAAAAAATACACTAAACCCACAGACATTGCAAACATCCTGGCAGACAGGTTCAGTGCAAACTTCTCCCCCCCTTCCCCCCCAAAAGAGCAAATGTCTATCCCAACAGAGTGTAGCCTCACTGACATGACAGATGCACAGGTGAGAGCTGCCCTCTCCAAAGCAAAAAACACAGCATCAGTGGGACTGGACGGTGTCCCAGGCTGCGTCTTACACGAGCTCCAAGAAGAACTGAGTCCTCACATAAAGTCACTGTTCAATCTCAGGCTTACTACAGGATATGTACCCAAGGAATGGTGTACAGCAACAGTGGTCCCACTCCACAAAGGTGGTGCTACAACAGACCCCAGAAACTATCGCCCTATAAGCGATGGAGTGTATTATCATGGAACTCATAAACAAAGACATTGGGAACCTCCAAACACTGGATCCTACCCAATTTAGCTTTGTTAAGGGCAGATCCTGCCTCTTGAACCTGGTCGAATTCTTTGAAACAGTCACCAAGGCCATAGATGAAGGGAAGGTAGTCCACACAGCCTACCTGGACCTTGCAAAAGCCTTCGACACAATACCCGGGCATCATAAATAAGCTCATCAGCTTAAATATCAACCCCTATGTCACAAGATGGGTTGCAAACCGGCTCAGGGATAGAACCCACATGGTCAGAATTGCAGGTGCCATGTCAGACTCTAAACCAGTTACAAGTGGCATCCCACAAGGCTCAGTCCTGGAACCTCTCTTGTTCGGTATATATTTCTCTGAGGTACAGGCTAACACGGGAGGACTATGGCTGACCAAGTTCGCAGATGACTGCAAACTGGGTGCCATAATCGACTCGCTGACTGACACAAGCATCTTCCAAAAGGGTCTCACAGAGACGGATAACTGGTGCCAGAGCCATGGCCTAAAGCTAAATGCCAAAAAGTGCATAGTCATCCCCTTTGGGAAAAACAAAGTGCCCACAAATTACCACATAGGTGGTAATCCATTAACTACGGAAGAAGTAATTAGGGATTTGGGGATCCAAGTAGATAGCAATCTCTCCTTTGACAATCACGTTGCCCAAGTGTTTAGAAAGACCATCTATATAGCCCACCTTATCATGAAAGGGTTCACATCTAGATCAAGAGAGGTCATTGTGCCCCTCTACTCATCACTCATCAGGCCTACAATTGAATACAACACCCCATTTGGGATGTACCTTACCTGACACCTGCAGCAACTGGAAAGATCCCAAAAGTACCTCATCAAGAGGATCAAGGGACTCAAACAGATGCCCTATGCAGTTAGGCTAAAGAAACTCCAGCTCTACTCAGTTGATTACCGCCTACTCAGAGGCAATCTGTGTCTGACGTATAAAGCCATGTCCAGCCCAGAATTAATGGACATGCTCCACCTCAGGAAATCCAAATCCCTTAGAGCTACATGCTCCAGGGACTTAAACCTCAGCACAGAAATAAATAGGACATGCTGGAGGGACAGATTCATATCCCAGAGGCTCCCCTCACTCTGGAACAAAATCCCAATCCATGTTAGGCAGAGCCCCTCAATGACCCGCTTCAAGAGAAATCTTGACGAGTGTATGGGAGACCATAGGTTTACCCCTGGGATCTCTTCTGTGTCCCTACTAGACAGAGGCACAGTAAACTAACCTTAAAAGGGCTATCTTCTGTGACCTACTATACAGAGACACAGTCAACTAATCTAAAAGTGTGGCGAAAGCCAAACACACTCTGGCTAGGCTTATAAATGCCCTAGGGCAGATAGCCTAGCATCAACCTATGAACCTATGGACATTATTAAACAGCTCTGTAAAACCAAAGAATAACAGCATTAGCATGCAGCCTCTAAGTCAACTGATAACAGCTGTATGATTCAGCAGTGAATACACACATGATATATTGCACAAAGCAAAGAAGGTATGGCTGTGCTAATGCAAGAAGTCTACAACTATGTTATTTAATAATAACTTACAGCAAAAGGAACTGCAGTCACTTAGTCTTGTATAAAAGAATTGTAAATTCCAGTCTCTAAGCCATCTATGAGCAGTAGTACGCTACAGGAATGCTTACAGATGCAGCCAGAACATGAATATGGTTTGCAAACAGTTAACAGGATGCTGATATACAACAATTAAGCTCTACTTTCATAATACAAGATAAAAATAACAGTTTGTCAGTTAATACATCAGCTACCTCTCATAACATATAGGATTTCTGAACAGCCATTTCAGCTCAGCACCATCAAATAAATCAGCAGTTAACAGTAATACTCAAATAAATCAGCAGTTCACAGTAATAGTAAGAAGACAGTAATGCATATCAGCTCTAGTACACATGTACCACTGCTCTACTTACTTGCTGTGCATGCATAATGAACAGAGAGGTAGGTAGGCTAAAGCAACTACAGGATGGAAGCTGAATGTGAGTTAGGTAGGTTAGAGATAGTTTAAAGATGGCACCCTGGGAGGTGTCTGACTAATGAAGATAATCAAGGGTGGGGGTGGGGATTGGAGTAGCAGAAAATGTTTCAAAGGAAAACACTGGAATAATGGAAGGGAGCATGAGAGTTGACTTGACGAATCAAGAGTATGTTGGAGATGAAGTGCAAACAGGATTTGGGAGATGGAGATGAACAGTAGTAAAACCAGTAATTTACTATGGGATTACAGTGCAATAATTATGTATGTGAAATATGACAGAAAAAGACAATCTGGAAATACTGGAGTTTCTTCAGAATTTGTTGGACTTGTGGGGGACTCTAAAGCATATGCCCTACTTCATGTCATTAATGTTCAAAAATGTTTTGAGATGAGAAGAGAAGGGAGAAAGTTAACTGTAAGTGAAGATTTTTTTTCTTAATAACACTATTTTTCTTGTGTATGCTTATCTTTGCATGCTATAAAGTGAAGTTTTCTTAGTTATTTTTAAGTGTAATGGGGATTGTAAACAGGTGCTGCTGCTTTTTTTCTTCTTTCTTCTGTCTTTCTTCTTGATCAGTTTTAATAAATGTAGGCAATGCAATAAAAAAGCCTGGTTAAAAGAGCATGACGAAAGAAAAATTATTGTGCTTTTTCTCAGTCTTGCATGGGAAATGACTGAATTAAGGACCGTAGATTGATTTAGTAACAAGTCTAAGTGTAAGCAAGTAAATGAAAAAGAATATTGAATATTATGATTTTTTTCTAGCAAAAACATGTATGCTCAGTAGCAATTCTGCAGCTGGTCTTCATGTCACCATGGAGACAATCTGATAAAGGGAAACTGGCTACAGGCGGGTACACAGTGATTGGCTGAAGGGAAAAAAATGAGAAGAGAACTTGGTTAGGACATAATGTTCTCTGAAAACATTCAGGGTTTTACTAGCTGGCAGAGCTATAAAGAAAATACAAAACCAATTAGCACATAGTAGAAGCACAGGCTGCACCATGCATCTTAGCATGTTTAACCTTTTAGTTTAACTCAAGTCTGTGAGTGTGGCTGTCAGTTTGGGACTTTTGTTCCTATTACTATGGTAAAACTTTAGTATTTGAAGATGTACATATTTTTGTGTGTTAGTCTTACGTTAATAAGTTTTAGGGGGGTATTGAGGCTGTGTTTGCTTGTTTTTGTTTGAGGGCTTTCAATAAAACAAAACGTTTTGTAAGCTGTGACATAGGCTCAAATGGATATGACAAGAAACCACTGTATTAAAGTTCGACCTGTCAAACAGTTTATGCGTGTAACACAAAAGCTGGAACTAGACATTTAACAAAAAAGTGTTACACATAAAACATGTAAATAATAACATTTTAATACAATGATGCTTTTTGTAATGTCTTTAAATGTCAAATGTCTCACAGATAAATACAAAAAAGAAAGAGGAGTGAACTATATTAAAAATGTAGAGTGCAAACAACTGTGTTACAGGAGACACACTTAGAAAGAACTGAACAAGTGAATTTGATAAAGAAAGGTTTTCGGGATGGTTATTCAGCATAATACCTGGGACAAAGGAAAAGAGGAGTACTTATATTAATTGCAAGATGAGCTCCAATAGTGATAGAAGAGAATAAAAAAGATAATAATGGCAAATTTGTACTACTAAGGGACTATTGGAAAATGAGGAGGATTACACTGGCATGTATTTATATTCCACCTAAAACTGCTATAACAGAGCTTGAGAAAATTCTGGGATAAATAATCAATTTTCAGCAAGGAATATTACTTATAGGTGGGGACTGTAATGTGATTTGCAACAGTGAAGATGTGTCTGGGGGGCCCAGAAGGGAAAGTATAACAAAGGAGGATAGATTTTGAAGACATTTATGAAAATATCTGGCATGGGAAATGTGAATTCAGTTATAGGAGTTCAGAGTGAATTTACATATTATTCCTCAAGATATAAAAACTGGGCTAGGCTAGACAGAATTTACATTTCACGGGAACATGTGCATTTAATTGAAGGTCTTGATATGCACCCAATAACTATGTCAGATCATGCACCAATAATAACTAAAATAAAAACACAGGTTAATAAAATAAAAATGAGACACTGGTTCTTTCCCATCTATCAGCTGAACAGAGAGAAATTTCAGGAATGAGTGGTGGAAATTATTCAGGCGCTATCAGAGAGGATAGAAATTTCTTCTGAAAATATAGCTAGGGAGTGGGACAAAATTAAGGTGGAGTTTAAAAATAGGGTGGAAATAAAAAAAGGGAGCTATGGTTAAGAAATAGGACTAATTATTTAGAGGGACTGACAAATATTAAAATATTGCAGAATAGGGGGAATCTCACAGAACAAGAAGAAGATCAACTGTAGAATGCTAAGCAGAAAATAAGGGATTACCTTGATAATATGCATGAGTTTAAAAAGATTGCTGTTAAGCAACTGTTTTTGATAATAACAGTAGAGCACAAAAACTTTTAGCACAATGACTCGGGCAACAGAAAGTAGAAAGGGCTGTCACCAAGCTTAGGGAGCCTATAACAAGGAATGTAACAAGAGATCCTGTAGACATATTAGAAATATTTTGAAAATTCTATGAACATCTATATAAAGCAGATAAATATGGAAATTAAGAAAATATACAAATGGAAGTAGTTGTTTTACTGCTGTTGGTGTTTGTTTTTATTATTGTTTTATACAAATGGAAATGTTTATAGAATAATTAAATACGCCACGGTTAGAGGTAGATGAGGCTCAATTACTAATGGTTAGGATAGGAGGATATGAGATAAAAATTGTAATATATAACCAATCTACAGGAAAGTCCCCAGGAGTAGATGGTATTCCTGTAGAAGTTTGGAAGCTAGGAGGGAAAAGACTGGTAAAGATCTGGAAGGTTTTGTTTAACAATATTTTAAGAGGAGGAGAAGCGCCAGCATCCTGGAAGAAAGCAGTGGTAGCCATAATACCTAAAGAGGGTAAAGATCCCTAGACCCAGCTTCATACAGGCCCATTTCAACACTCAACCATGATTATAAAGTGTTCATGTATATAATGGCTAAAAGAATGACAAAAGTAATGCCAAACTTGATATATATGGGTCAGTGTGGTTTTGTGGAGGGGAGGCAAACATTTGACAAAATTAACAGAACACTGATAACCCAGAGGGAAGCAGAATGTAAGAAGATGCCATTATTGTTGGTGGGTCTTGATGCATACAAAGCATTTGACAGAGTATGCTGAGACTATATGAGCAGGGCAATGGAAGCATATGCATTTCCTGAAAAAATTATAAGGTTGATTAGGAGGATATATGAGGGATCGGAGGTGAAAATTAAAGTGGGTGAGGTCCTCTCTGATAATTTCTGCTTGAAGAGAGGAACTGGGCAGGGTTGTCCTCTTTTCCCTTTGTTATTTGCATTATATTTAGAACCACTTGCAAGGAAATAATGAACTCAGAAATTCAAGGATATAAGTGGTATGGCTGGAGCAGTTAAGGCATTATTGATGAAAGCATGTGGTACTGGGTTTGAAACTGGGTGTAGACATAATTTTAAATGGTTGTGTGGCTTGGTGGGTTGATGCACTGTTCTTCAGGTGCAATGGTCCTAGGTTTGAAATAGGGTGCAGGTATAATTTGCCTAGGCTTATAAGGGCCTCCAGGGCCAATAGCATAGTAACTTCCTGTGATCCCATGATAGTCAAGAAATGTTGGCTCTATTTGCAGATTATGTTATCTTATACCCGTAAAAACCAGAAAGAGACATTACAGTGTTGTGGAACATTCTGAGACAATTTCAAATCTTTTCAGGATACAAGATTAGTGAATTAAAACAAAGGCAATAGCAGTAAATTATGTATCCACACATTAATTGGTTCAGTGATATCTGTATGGGGACACGATAAAATGAAATATTTAGGAGTTTGGATTAAAAATGATTCTGGTGTGGCAGCTAAGGATATGTGGGAAAAGATAAACAAAATTTAATACAAAAACTGAGAAAATGGAAGCTTTGTTACATGGATGTGGATAGTAAAATACAAGCAGTCAAAATGTTTTTAGTTCCTTTAGTCTTATACACAGGTTAGCCATATTTTATCAACCAGCGGAGAAGCTGTGGATAGCAATTAATAAAGAGCTGAAGGACTTTATCTGGGAGGGGAAGATGGCAAGAGTCAAGTGGGATAAGATGATTCCTCCAGTAGAACAGGGCAGATTGGGATTACCCAATTTGAAGGGGTATTTCAGAGCTACACAGTTAAGGCTCCTATGCATAGAACAAAAAGAAAGTTATAATTCAAAGTAGAAAGGGATGATGTTGAAACAGGGTGGAAGCCCAAGAAATAAGGAAATGCTGGTATTTTTGTTGCAAGCCTTTAATGAGAATAACAATAAACACACAGAATATAATATCCATAAAGTAGCAGAAAGTATTCTGTGAACTAAGCCAACACGGGAATGAAGAAAGGAAATTCCGCTAATAGTGATAATTGTAATTAGGGATATAGACAATAGGCAAGAGTAACTGTTTGGAGAAAACTGGCAAAGGAACCAAGGTACTGGGAGCAAATAAGTAGAGAGGGAAAGGTAATACAATGGGAAGAGACCAAGAATTTATTTGGACTGCAGGTTAGAGATTGCCTTCTCTTTCAAGGATTGATATGAGTATAGGCAAAGAGAAAGAAATGGGGTAGGCCTAACCTAATGACCAGCACTGGTGATATTTTAGTATAATCTAGAATAGAAGTTGCTATTAAAAAGGAATAATTTGTAGAGCACATAAAATATTGCATGATAACTATAATAATCAATCAGAGGTGGTTAGAAAGGATTGGGAAGAGAAATTGGATAAGCATTTCACAAAGAAACAATGGGAAGATATATGTTTGTCTCCCAAATATGCAGCAAAATCTAGAGGATTTAGGATTTTTGCTTTGAAATGTTTACATAGATATTTTTATACCCCAAGAAGACTCCAGAGAATTTTTCTTCAGGTAGACAGCAAATGTTGGAAGTGTGACAGGGAAGAAAGATGTACTTGGGAACATATTTTCTGGGAGTGCAGTGGGTTGGCAGACTTTAAGGATTCCTTGCAGGATGTAATGTCGAGATGATGGGTAGGTGGATTGGTGTGATGAAGGAGATGATTTTTCTGAGCTATGTTACAGAATCAGAATTGCCTAGACATGGTAAGGCCTTGCTGTGTCTAATTATGGTGGCTGCCAAAAAAGCAATTACTACAAAATGGAAATCAAAATCTAAACCAACTATATTAGAAATAGTGAATATAGTAACAGAAACAAAACAACTGGAATTGAGAACTATAGAAAAGGGTAGGAGCAAACTACATAGGAAAAAATGGGAATTGTGGGAATAATACATACAGGGAAGGAATGCAGTTTAAAAGAAGGCAGGACTTAAATGAGTGATGTAATGTTTGACAGAAAATGATTGGTTAGATTATAAGTGATTCGGAATGTTTGCAAATGGGAGTTTGTCATTATGGTTTGTGATGTAAAATGTTTACAACTAGGATTGTGTTGCTGTGGTTTATTTTCATTTATATAAATGTATGATTGCTTACGCCGTAAGTGATGGTTTAATAAAGATGTTTCTTGTTTAAAAAAGGGGGCAGGAATTGAATAATGTATGTAATGTTGCTTAGGTTATGTGATATATAGCAATATATGTGAATCATAATGTTTAATATTAATGTAGTACAGTTTGATTACTTTCATATAAATGTAAATTGCATATGTCACAAGTGATAATTCAATTGAGGTGTTTAAAAAAAAGTAAAAAAAACAAAATTTCTTTAGTTACACCAATTTTCACACCCATTGTCTCCAACATAGTAGTCTGCAGGGAATATTTACAGTCTATCAACTCATTACACTCCCAGATAATACAGCCCCAGTTATCTCTTTCTTCTCCATCACACCTCCAACATTTGCTGTCTTCCTGAGGAAAATTTCTTTGGAGTACACTGGAGTCTACTTGGGGGTATAAAAATACCTATGTAAACACTTCCAAGCAAACATCCTAAATGTTCTAAACTTTGTTGCATATTTGGGTGACATGTTTCTTTGTGAATTGCTTATCCGGTCTCTCCTCCCAATCCTTTCTAACCTCCTTTGATTGATTCTTATAATTTTCATGCAATATTTTATATGCTTTGCTAAGTATTCCTTTCTTAATTGCAACTTATGTTCTAAATTCTAATAAAACTCTACCAGTGCTAGTCTTTCATTCAAGACCCCCTACTTCTTTATCTTTGCCTATACTCTGATATCAATCCTTGATAGGGAAGGCAATCTCTAACCTGCAGTCCAAATAATTTCTTGGCACCTTCCCATTTTGTTTCCTTTCTCTCTCTAGTTATTTGCACCCAATAACCTGGTTCCTTTGCCAGTTTTCTCCAATAAATTCCAGCCCCCTCTTGCCTATTATCTGTATCCCTAATTGCAGTCATCCCTATCAGCAGAATTTCCTTTCTCCGTTCAAGTTAGCTTAGTTCTTAGAATACTTTCTGCTACTTTATGCATATAATATTTTGTATTATTATTGTTATTCTCCTTGAAGGTCTGTATCCAAAATCACAGTCTCTCCTTATTTCTTGAGCTTTCCCTTGTTTCATCATCTCCTCTTTCTACTTTGAATTATATATTTTTTTGATTTTGCTATGTATGCCTTAACTGTGTTGCTCTGACATACCCCATTCAAACTGGGTAATTCCTATCCACTCTGTTCTACTGGAAGAGTAAGCTTATCTCATTTGACTCTTGCCATCTCCCCCTCCCAGATAAAATCCTTCAACTCTTTATCAGTTCCTATCCACAACTTCTTCTCTAGCTGATAAAAATATGCCTGACCTGTGTATATGACTAAAGGGACAAAAAACATTTAAACTGCTTGTATCTTACTATCAATAAACATATAACAGAGCTTACATTTTCTCAGTTTTTATATTATCTTTTGTTTAGTCTCTTCCCACTTATTCCTAGCTTACACACTGGAGTCATTTTTAATCCATACTCCTAAATTTTTCATTTTATCATGTCCCAATAAGAATGGATATTGTTGAATCAATTCATAAGTGGGTACATAATTTACCACTATTGCCTTTGTTTTACTTTCATTAATTTTGTATCCCAAAAAGATTTTAAACTGTCTCAAAATGTTCCACAACACTATAATGTCACTTTCTGTTTTTTTTTTCAGGTATAAAATAATGTCATCTGCAAGCAGTTCCAGATTTTCTTGACTACCATACCAATTATATCCTTAAATTTCTGAGTGGTTTATTTTCCTTACCAATAGTTCTAAATATAATGCAAATAACAATGGGGAAAGAGGACATTCCTACCTGGTTCTTCTACTCAAACAGCAATTATCACAGAGGACCTACCCACTTTAATTTCCACCTCTGATCCCTCATATGTCCTCTTAATCAACCTTATAATTTTATCAGGGAATGCAAATGCTTCCATTACTCTGCACATAAGGTCCCAGCTTACTCTGTCAAAAGCTTTCTCTGCATCAAGCCCCACCAACAACAGTGGTATTTTCTTATATTCTGATTCCCTCTGAATCATCAGTGTTCTGTTAATGTTGTCAAATGTTTGTGCCCCCTCCGCAAAACCACACTGATCCATATCTATCAATTTTGGCATCACTTTTTCCATTCTTTTAGCCATTATAGACATAAAAATCTTTATAATCATGGTTTAGTACTGATGTGGGCCTGTATGAAGCTGAATTTGATGGATCTTTACCCTCTTTAGGTATTGTAGCTACCACTGCTTTCTTCCAGGATGTTGGTACTTCTTTTCCTCTTAAAATACTGTTAAACAAATCCTTCCAGTCTTTATCAGTTTTTTCCCTCCTAGCTTCCAAACTTCCACAGGAATACCATCTATTCCTGGGAACGTTTCTGTAGTTTGGTTATACATAGCCATTTTTATCTCATCTCCTCCTATCCTAACTGTTAGTAACTGAGCCTCGTTTACCTCTAACCTTGGCATATTTAATTCTTCCATAAACACTTCCATTTGTACCCTTTCTTGATTTCCATATTTCTTTGCTTCACACAGACTTTCATAGAATTTCTGAAATATTTCTAATATTTATACAGGATCCTTTGTTATCTTCCTTGTTATAGGCACCCCAAGCTTGGTGAGAGCCCTTTCTACTTTCTGTTGCCTGAGTTGTTGAGCTAAAAGTTTTTGTGCTTTAGAGTTATTATAAAAAAACAGTTGCTTAACAGTAGTCTTTCTAAACTCATGCATATTATCGGGGTCTATATCACATATCTGAACTGTCGCAAGTTCGACTATGTAAATATCAAACCCGGAAGTCCGAAATGTAAGAACTTTGAACGTTCAGAACAGTGATTTCTTTTCCCAGGGAAAAAAAATCACTGTTCTGATACACAACGTAAAAACACATGAACACTTCAGACTATTACTAATGTGGGGGGCTGTGCCCCCAACTTAGATATACCAACTCTGAGATCACACCACAGTGGAGGAAATAGTGAAGCTGCGGAAATGGCCCACCACCTTTTTTCCCTGGGAAAAAATTTGGTGTTCCACAGCTTTGCTATTTTTACATTTTGAACTTCCCAGTCTGATGTTTCGGCATTCGGACACTTGTGTGTTTGAACTAATGATATAGACCCCATATTATCAAGGTAATCCCTTATTTTGGGCTTAGCATTCTGCAGTTGATCCTCTTCTTGTCCTGTGAGATTCCCCCTATTTTGCAATATTTTAACATTTGTCAGTCCTTCTAAATAACTCTTGTTACTTCTTAACCACAGCTCCCTTTCTTTTATTTCCACCCTGTTTTAAATTCCACCTTAATTTTATCTCACTCCCTAGCTATATTTTCAAAAGAAATTTCTATCTTCTCTAATAGCTCCTGAATAATTTCCACTACCCATTCCTTAAACTCCACTCTTTTCAACAGATAGGTGGGAAAGTGCCAGTATCTCATTTTTATTTCATTACCTTGTGTTTTTATTTTTGTTATTATTAGCTCATGATCTGCAATAGTTATTGGGGACATATCAAGACCTTCAATTAAATTTATGTTCCTGAGAAATGTAAATTATGTTTAGCCTAGCCCTGTTTTATATCTTAGGGAATAATATGTAAATTCACTCAAAACTCCTATTTCTGAATTCATATCTTTCATGCCAAATATTTTCATAACTTTCTTTAAAAATATACCCTTCTTTGTTATGTTTTCCCTTCTGTTCCACCAAGAGACATCTTCACTGTTGCAAATCAAATTCTAGTCCCTACATATATGTAACATTCCTTGCTGAAAGCTGATTATTTCTCCCAGAATTTTTCATAAGCTCTATTATAGCATTTTCAGTGGAATATAAACACATGCCACTGTAATCCCCCTCCCTTGCCAGTAGCCCTTAGTACTACAAATCAACCATTATTATATTTTTATTTTCTTCTATTACTATTAGAGCTCATGTTGCAATTAATATAAGTATTCCTCTTTTCCATTTTTCCAGGTATTCCACTGAGTAACCATCCTGAAAATCTTTCTTTATCAAATTCACATTTTCAATTATTTCCAAGTGCTTCTCCTGTAGCATAGTTATCTGCAGTCTACATTTTTAATACGGTTCACTGGTCTTCCTTTTTTGTATTTATTTGTGAGAACATTAGCATTTAAAGGCATCACAGAAAGCATAATGTTCTTGAGACATTATTATTCCCACCTTTTATGTATAACAGCTTTTTTGTTACATGTCTAGCTCCAGCTTTTGTGTCACATGCATGTACTGTTTGGCAGGTTAATCTTTTATATGGTTGTTTCTTGTCATCTCCATTTGAGCCTATGTCACATCTTACAGACCTTTTGTTTTATTGAAATCCCTCAAACAAAAATACACACACGCACACATACACAAAACCAATAGCCCCCGTTTAAAACTTAATAACACACAAAACTATGTGCATCCTCAAATATTGATGTTTTATCCGCCTAATAGAAACAAATGTTCTAAACTGACAGTCACACAGACTTGAGCTAACCAAAAAGAAAGGTTATCCATGCTAAGACACATGGTACAGCCTGTGGTTCTATTAAGTGCTGTCAGGTTTTGTCTTATGTTTATGGATCTCTCAGCTTGAAAGACACTTGAATGCTGTCAGAAAACATTTTCCCCAAGCCATTTGTCTTTATCAGATTGAATGCTAGAGACATGAGAACCCAACACAAAACTGTTTACCAGAAAAAAGCTTGATAATATTAAATAGTCTTTTTCATTTACTTGCTTTCTCTTAAAACTTGTTGCAAATGGCCTTGACCCAGTCATTCCCCTATGCAAAATTAGAAAAGGCACATTCATTTTTCTTTTGTCATGCTCTTTTAAGCAGATTTTTCTTTTTCTTTCTTTTTTTTTTTGTTACACTGCAGTGCCTACATTTCTTAAAACTGATCAAGAACAAAGAGAGAAGGGAAAAATAATAAAGAAAAAAATAGCAGCACCTATTTATATTAGTATCCCCAATACACTTAAAAATAACTGAAAACGCTTTTCTTTAGAACATGCAAAGAAAACCATGCACTATTTAAATAGCATTATTAAGAAAAAAATATTTTACTTAAAGTTAACTTTCTCCCTCCTCTTCTAGTATCCTGAGTATTTTTCCAAACATTAATGACATGAAGTATGGCATATGCTTTAGAGTCCCCTGCAAGTTTAACAAAGTACAATAAAATCCAAATACTTCCAGATTCTCTTGTTCTGTTGTGTTTCACAAATACAATTATTGCTTTATAATCCCACATTTGTCAGTTTGCAAGTTACTGATTTTATTCTTCAAACATTAATGACTTGAAGTAGGGCATATACCCTAGAGTCCCCTATAGGTTTAACAAAGTCCAGGAAAGTCCAATATTTCCATGTTTTCTTGTTTTATTCTTATTCATCTCTTTCTCCCACACCCTGTCTCTATTTCATTTCCAACATACTGTCAATTTTTCCATCAGCTCTTGTGCTTTTTTCCCTCTCTCAAGCATTTTCTGTTGAAACACTGGAAAAGGTTTAACTGGCAAAGTATCTCTGTGGTCCATATTACCAGAAGAACAAAAAGTAGAATCTATTTCTGTTTTACAGCTTACTTTTTTGTTGGACAAACTTTTATATTTCTTCCTTAGCATGTACTTCATCAAAAAATTATTTTTTTTCCTCCAGTGAAAAATATTTTGAAGATAGCTGGGTACAGCAGTTTGAATCTCACTCCTAATTCTCGACATTCCCTGAATAATGGAATAAATGTATTCCTCTTCTGCCTGGTGTATGAGTAGTCATTCTCCACAAACACTCTGCTGTCTCCCACTTTTAGTACTTTGTCTTTCTGCCATTATTTTGTCATTATCAACTCATTTTCCTGGTAAGATTGTATCTTTAGTATTAAAGGTCTAGGTTGTTTTCTCAAATTTGGAATATACACACAATGTGCTCTTTCAATTACCAGTTCCTGTTATGGAATACAAGTCCAGTTGCTTATTTTTGCTTTCATAAAATTAATACAATCTGTTCCTTCCAGCTTCTTGGATATAACAGAAAATCTCAGGTTTTCTCTACATGCGCTGTCCTCTAATTCTATTATTTTTTTAAAACATCTCTTCTTGTACAGTCTCATATTCAGCCAGTCTTATCTTCATTTATACCTCTGAATTTTACAATTTATCACATATCTGAATGTATGCGTAAAGCTTCTTCCATTTTTTTTTCAGCCTTTTATTGTTTGAATTGATATACTCCATCAGGATTTCATTTATTTTAGTCAGGTCTGTATGCAGTTGCCTTATAATTTCCTCTAGTTTACTGGAAGTCATGTCTGGAGCTTGCACTGTTTTTTTGCTGAACCGCTACAGTACTCTTCCCAGTCAATGTTTTTTCGTCACCTATTGTAGCTAATTTTCCTTCAGGTCCTCTGTATTTCTTTTTTGCTGGTATCTAAGCAGTGTACTTACTAGCCAGTTACTGAAATGTACCCAGAAATATAGGTCCACTGGACTTCTCTGCTAAGTTTCAATTTTCACATTGAGAGAGCTAGAATTAAGCTGTTACTCAATGTGCAGCCATCTTAGCAGTCAAAATATGCTGATTATTAATCTCCATTGTTACCCACTCTTCTCTACCCCTAGTTCATACATTTTTTCATCATATTTTTTTAACTTCACATACTTTATTGCATTGTGAAGTAAATGTTTTAACTCATGTTCATCCATATCTGAAGTCCTAAACTGCACATTCATTTTCTTTTTTAGTTTTAGTCCCTCATTCCAACAATAAATAGACTTTATGTGGTGCTACTGTATTTCTTTTTTCATTCTCAGTCATATTTTTTTCCAGCAAGTTAAAATTTTCAAACGTCATTTCACAAAAAATGTTCAGCTCTCAAAGGAAGTAATACTTTTAGGTCTTTAATGTTAAACCCTGGTGGCAGAATAATACTATTCATAAAGTCATACCTATTCACACTGCCATGTATTTTTTTTTTACTTTTTATTCTTACTACTGGTCTTCTTTTCTGTGGCTGTTGAGAAATGCATATCTTTGTCTGCTCTGATTTCCTTCTTCCATTCTTCCTTGCCTTGCTGCATCTGCATAACTTCTTTCTTCTTACAAAAATCCTTATGCAGAGGTAAACCCTTAAAACAGGCTACTTCACCAGCCAAGAATATCTGCAATGTTTTACTTTCACCAGCTGTTGATTCTTTTTACACCCCCTAGTTTCTTCCACCTGTAGTACTCTCTCTACAACATCACTCTATCAAGCTTCTTCTTCTTCCTTTGTCTCTGCCTGATTCATCAGATCTTCCAATTTCCAAATCCGTAACAGTTATTTCATCTCATTTAAGTTTTCTTTTGCTCCTTTCTCTATCTCTGTTGCATTCTCCTCCATTTTGGGATTTCCAGAACTGCAGTAGCAAGCTGCAGAAAAAGCTGAACTTCCTCTCCTCCAAAGAGTAGCAGACGTTCTCCAGTGTCCTGACCAAATTAAATATGAATACCGTCTCCAGTCTCCCCTGAAAAGGGGCCTTTGGCCTAGTGGGATTAACCTGGTCGACAAAGTGTAAATAAATAAATAAATAAACAAATCAATAAATAAAAGTTTAAAAATACACATTTACTATGATTGCAAACTGGCAGTGGTTATAAAATCACATTCTGATACCCAAATTCTCCAGCAGGAGCTGGACCAAACAAGTGCTTGGTGAATTAATCATGAGCTTATCCTCAACACCAAAAAATACAGTATTGTTTCCTTTGGTAAATCTAGCATCACTACTGCTTATTGTATAGATAACATGCCAGTTAAATCTGACACAGTCATTAGGGACTTGGGTATGTATATTGATAATCTGACACAGTCATTAGGGACTTGGGTATGTATATTGATAACAGACTCTCCTTTAACGACCACATCTATATAGTGGTTAGAAAATCAAGAAACTTTTTCCACACTTTATCACATGAACCGGTATGCCTCCAGTGCAGCCATTCTGCTGTGTATAAACGCTTAAAGTCAAGTGGTTATAACTTTAAAACTGTACAAAAATATTCAATGCATTCAAACTATTTACAGGTCATAACTTTGGCATTTGAAATTTAACATTCTATTACAGGCATACCAATCATCTATGGCAGCTAAACATTTTCATGCTGTGGTGTTTAGACAGAGCTAATCCATGATGTACTCTGTAATATCCCTTTAAGAAACTGATACATACCTGTAAAGAGTGTCATAATGAAAAGACATGCGATCTGGTTAAACAGTGTGAAAGCAAAGTTGAGGAAATGTTAACAGTCACCCAATGTCTGTTTCATAACTCACTGAAAATGCTTCCAAATATTACAGTGCAACAGGAATGACTCCAAAAATAACAATATTTTGTTCATTCATTTGAAGTTATCGGTCCCTATATCTTCCAGGAAGTCTCACCAGTACAATTTGTCTGAGAAGTGTCAATTGTGCATTCAGACATTTTATTTCTAACTGACTGCAACTGCAACAGTGAAAAAGCAAAGAGGAGCTAACTCATTACTATTCAAAAATGTACATGTTGCCCATTGAAAATTGAGAATATATTGGCTGGACTTTCTTCTGTTAGTATATACTAGTGTAGTCTCAACTGTCCAGATTTTCACAGAAGGTTCAGATATTTGCTTCATATTTTTGGTCTGTTCCTCATAAAATTTGTGGTTGTCTGACAAATCACTGAGGAGATAAGTCACTAAATAATGAGACACATGTCAGTTTCATACTTCATATCCTTCAGACAATGCATGATAACACAAATCTTGTTATTCTAACAGCTTTCTAAGTTTATAAGAGCAAAGTTTACAATAAATTACTATTCTGGGGCCTTTGTCCCCCATTAATTAATGCTTTTTTTTTCCAACAAACATCTTTATTTAATTTTTACATATAGCATAGGCAATCTTACATTTATATAAATGAAAAACAAACAAAATGACACCACTTTAGTTGCAAGTAATATACATCACAGACTCCATTGAAGTAACTGTAGTTGCAAACAGTATACATAATTTATAATCCATCTAGTCATCATCAGTTAAGCGTTATATGGCTCATTCAAATCCTACTTCTTAAACCTCGTTCCTGCTCTGCATATATTGTTTCCACAATTCCAATTTTTTCCTATGTAGTTTGCTCCTTCCCTTTTCTAAAGATCCTAATTTCAGTTGTTTTATATCTGTTACTATATTTACTACTTCTAGTAAAGTTGGTCTACATTTTGATTTCTATTTTCTAGTAATTGCTTTTTTGGCAGCCACCATAATTAGACTCAGCAAGGCTTTACTATGTCTAGGTAATTCCAATTCTGTATCATAACTCAAAAAAAAATCATCTCCCCAGTCAATCCAATCTGCTCACCCATCATCATCGACAGAGCAGTCCACAGGGAATCCCTAAAGTCTGACAGCCCATTACACTCCCAAAAAATATGTTCCCAGCCACATCTTTCTTGCCTGTCACACCTCCAATATTTGCTATCCACCTGAGGAAAATTTCTTTGGAGTCTACTTGGGGTGTAAAAATACCTATGTAAACATTTCCAGGCAAAGATCTTAAATCTTCTAGACTTTGTTGCATATTTTGGTATACATATATTAGGTTTACCTTTATATCATCGATCACATATGATTGACCTACCACTTTGTCAACCTGTTTTCTGCAAATTCGAATCCGCAACATGTCTCAAATGTCAAATTCCGTTTCCGGCCATGCCACACCTCCACACCAGTGCTACCATGGGTCAAAAGGGGGCGAGATTTAGCTGTTCACATATGTGGTTTTCATCATTTGGGACATTCACATTTCAGACTTTGCGGAAGCGTGGTCGACCTTTTTGAGATTGCCGTTATAAAGGTAAACCCATATATTATATGGATCCCCTACAGTTTACCGAAACGCCACAACGCCGAAACACAAATCACCGACACCAAAGGACCAACAACGCAGATGACCGACAAGGTGAGAACCCGACGGACTCGGTAAGTGTGCGATAGAGTGAGGGATTTAGTGTTAGGAAGCGGACAGGTAAGTGTGCGATAGTGAGGGACTGTAGTTTTAGGGGCAGGTTAAGTGAGTTAGGGTTAGGGTGCGGGTAGGGTAAGTGTGCGATAGTGACGGAATATATGTTTAAGGGTTGGTTAAGTGAGTTAGGGTTAGGGTGCAGGTAGGGTGTGTGTGCGATAGTGACGGACTGTGGGTTTAGGGGTGGGTTAAGTGAGTTAGGGTTAGGGTGCGGGTAGGGTAAGTGTGTGGTTGTGTCGGACCTTAGGGTTAGGGTTTGGGTTACGGTTAGTGCATGTATGGTTGTGTGTATTGTCGGTATTTTGTGTTGTCGGTCTTTTGGTGTTGGTGATTTGTGTTTCGGCGTTGTGGCGTTTCGGTAAACTGAAGGGGATCCATATACATATACATATATCCCCCCATTGTCTCTTTGTGAAATTGCTTATCCAGTCTCTCTTCCCAATCCTTTCTAAGATCCTTTGAATGATTCTTATAATTATCATGCAATATTTTATATGCTTTACTAATTATTCTTTTTTTTAATGGCAGTTTCTGTTCTACATTCTATTAGAAACTCTACCAGTGCTGGTCTTTCATTCAGGAGCCCTCAATTTCTTTCTCTTTGCCTATATTCTGATATCAATCTTTGCTAGGGAAGGCAATCTCTAACCTGCAGTCCAAATAAATTCTTGGCCTCTTCCCATTCTATTACCTTTCCTCTTCTAGTTATTTGCTCCTAATACATTGGTTCCTTTGCCAGTTTTCTCCAATAAATTCCAGCCCCCCCTTGCCTGTTATCTGTATCCCTGACCACAGTCATCCCTATTGTCAAAATCTCTTTTTTCCGTTCTCGTGCTGGTTTGGTTCTTAGAATACTCCCTGCTATTTTTTGAATATAATACTCTGTATGATTTTTGCTGTTCTCCTTAAGAGTCTGCATCCAAAATCCCAATCTTTCCTTATTTCTTGAGCTTCCTCCCTGTATCAGCATCATTCCTTTCCACTTTGAATTATAGGTTTCTACTTGTGCTATGTATAACAGCCTTAACTGTGTTGCTTTAAAATACTAAAATGCCCTCACAAATTGGGTACCCTAGTCTGCCTTGCTCTATTAGAAGAATCAGCTTATCCCACTTGACCCTTGCTGTCTTCCCTTCCCAGATAAAATCAAGCAACTCTTTTTTAATTGCTCTCCACAGCTTCTCGGCTGGTTGATAAAAAATTTGTCTGAACTGTGTATAAGACTAAAGGGACTAAAAACATTTCAATGGCTTGTATCTTAGTATCCATATAACAAGGCTTACAGTTTTTCAATTTTTGTATTTTCTGTTTGGTCTCTTCCCACATATCCTTACTGCCACAACAGAGTCATTTCTAATCCTTATTCCTAAATACTTCATGTTATCATGTCCCCATAAATATGGATATTGTTGGACCAATTCATGTGTGGGTACATAATTTACCACTATTGCCTTTGTTTTAGCTTCATTAATTTTGTATCCTGAGAAGATTTGAAACTGTCTTAAAATGTTCCACAACACTGTAATGTCTCTTTCTGGTTTTGTCATGTATAAAGTAATATAATCTGCAAATACAGTCAGCTTTTCCTGACTGCCATACCAATTATATCTTTGAAATTCTGAGTCCCTTATTTTCTTTGCCGATGTTTCTAAATATAATGCAAACAACAAAGGGGAAAGCAGACAACCCTGCCTGGTTCTTCTATTCAAGGAGACATTATCGGAGAGGACCCCATCCACTTTAATTTGTGCCTCCGATCTCTCATATATTCTTTTAATCAGCCTTATAATTGTATCAGGGAAAAAATGCTTCCATTCCCTGCTCATGAAGTCCCAGTCTACTCTGTCAAATACTTTCTCTACATCAAGACCCACCAATAAAAGTGGTATTTTCTTACATTCTGCTTCCCTCTGGATCATCAATGTTCTGTTAATATTGTCAAATGTTTGCCTCCCTTCCACAAAACCACGCTGATCCAGATCTATCAATTTTGGTATCACCTTTGTCATTCTTTTAGCTATTATAGACATAAGCACTTTATAATCATGGTTTAGTATTAGTATTGAAATGGGCCTTTATAAAGCTGGATCTGATGGATTTTACCCTCTTTATGTATTACCGTTATCACCACCTTCTTCCAGGATGCTGGCACTTCTCCTCCTCTTAAAATGATGTTAAAATCTTCCAGATCTTTATCACCATTATTTAATGCTTTGTCCACATTTCTTGACCTAAGAGGTTGAGAGGTATGTAGCAAATATAAAGAAAATCAGGTACATTTTGCAGAACTAAAGAAATGTACCAGATTTTCCTTGCATTTCTGCACTGTCTCTCTCATTCCTCTAAACTGTAAAACATTTATAGTCTTAAAAAAAAAAGCAAAAGAGATCTTCATTTTTCTGTTGTTTATTTTCAACAGCATTCATGTACAGTGCAAACATGGGAATATAAGTCCCATATGATTGTGCAGTACATCAACAAACAGGGAATAATGTGGAAGCAATGCAGAGGAACACTACAGCGCTGGTATACAAAGACATAATTTAAGAAAAGTAAGGAATTTTTACCTTAAAATAATGTCATTGTATAATAGCAATTGTATAATAGCAAAAAAAAACAACTCATAGATGTGGGCATATGAGGCTTTGCCAACAGTTGGCCATGTTTAATCACTCTGGCATCACCCTCGTGATCAAACCATGCCAGCTGTGGGTAAATCCTCAATATACCCACACCCACTCATTGGTTATTGCTTAAGAATGCCACAAGTCTGCATGTTGCAAGAGATGAACAGATGATGAATACAATACATTTCAGTTTTGAGAGAGATGGTACAGCTTTGATGAGACAGACATTTCAAAATTACTGACAGCCACAGATGAAAGCATTGGAAATTATCTGCCATAAATTCTTCACAAAGAAACTACATCCTAAGGAAAGCACTAATCATTGTGTTCCAGCCATTTGCCATTTAACTTTATATATTTCTTGAGTATCTCATTTATTTTAAACACATCTGAGTGCATTTTGTGATGCCCTACCACTGGCCCAGTAATCAAGGAACCTCGGTACTCACCACTGGCAACAGTGAGGGATGTGCACTGGGAGGATGACTGATTTCTCCCTCTTTCTTCAAATCCCCAATAAGACTCCCCACTAGCACAACTATAGAGTTGGATCTCATCTGAGTGGCCAAGCCAAGACCTCCATCACTCTCTCTATCCAACAAGTGCTTCATGTCCCTGCCTAAGTAGCTGACACATACACACACACACACACACACACACACACACACACACACACACACACACACACACACACACACACTTTCAGGTTTGATTTACACACACACACACACACACACACACACACACACACACACACACACACACACACACACACCTGGGAAAGACTGGCACAGGTTTACTAGCTATGCCCCGTTCTGCTCAGACTACAAGGTAGTTATCACTCCCAGCTATCAATACAAATGGTAGTTTGACGAAGAGCAAGGCTATTAGGAGTGGCCTGCACAGTCTTACAAATAAATATGCAAGTCCTCTCAGAACTTAAAAATGTCTCAACACAGGACAGCCTCAGTGAAAAGTTTAAATATATTTAATAATAAATAATAAAATAACAAGACAATATTAAATATTTATGCAGTAACATCAGAGTTCAGAATCACAGGAAATATTTAAAACAACATCACAGGACAGTCTCAAATAAATAAAGAAAAACATCTAAATTAAGCTTTTCTATATTCCCGACTGTATCTAAGAGAATTATACTGCTCCCTAGACTTACTTACAGAGCAAGCAAGGCAGATGTGGTGAGTGGGTCTTCAGGAAGATTATGTCAGGTCAAAGAAAAATACAAAATATTAAATTAATATCTCAAATATTACTGTTGGGATTGCTTGCAGGATGACATCACTTCTTGTCAGCTGACTCTATCCCAGGTAAAACCTCCATTGATGCACTTGGTAGCATTTAGCATCTACCTGTGAAAATATATAGACAAGGCTTTTCTTACATCTAAGGCAGATCCTGGAAGTCATAAAACATTAAAAACACTTCCAAGACAATACAGTGAACCTCTAGTTCTAGATATTGTGTCTGTTACTGCACTGAAACTGAAAGATAACATCCTTTTTTTATGTTGTGGCTATAAAGTAATTTAATTTCAACTAGTTTTCTGAAGTTTCCAATTTCCCCTTTTAAAATATATACATCTAAACAGTTATAATAGCGTATGTACATTTCTGTTCTGTTCCAGTAGGGTACACTGTGGATACATTTTTAAAGCTCAGTACATTACAACCCTTTTCAACACACACTTCTGTACCAGCAATTTGATATACACATAACATACAGTTCTAATACATTTGTAACACAAGCATATGAATCATGTTGATATTCACAAATAATTATTTACAAAATTCCAGATAACGGGGCTAGCAGTATCTCCTTTCGTTACTCATTTCATTTATTTTTTTCCTCATAAGTACTGCAAGCCATCTCCTATAATAAAAATGAAATTTGAATTTCTTTTTGGCAATCAGCTGCAAGGGTATTCCCAACCAGAGCTTTTTCTTCTTCTTTTCTGGTTGATTTTCATTTACTTTGTCCAGATTTTTTTCCTGGCATTCAGGCTGTGAATCACTAGACAGTAAATGTAATTTACCGGGTTCCTATCGTGTGATCGAAAATTGTAAATGGCGACCGTGTATTGAGCGAACCCGATTGGTTGAAATGTCGAAACATCGCATGCGTAACACAGAAATTGACGTAGGGAATATTTTCCCTTTACTTCAATGCAGTGCGATCTTGGAGTAAGAATATTTAAGTAGCGGGGGTGTGGGGGGCACAGCCCCCCACATGGGGGTGCAGGGGGGCTTGCCACCTGCCTACAGCATTTAGGTAAGTATAGTTTTTTATTTTTATTTTTTTATCATATTTTCGAAATTTCAAACATCGCTCATATGGTGTTCGATATTTGAAACTTTTAAAAATATAATATAGACCCTAATTTACCGAAACTGATATTTTTATACAGTTTTAACAATTTTCGCTTTCCAAACCGAGAGTACATTAATCAATTTGTGTCTTTGTGTTCAGCCATCTTAGAAGTCCCAAGGTCCCACAGTCTTTATCCACATTCCAAATTCATGTAGGTTTAAAAAGGAATTTGTGTCTGCCTGTATGACATAGCCAAGACATACCACTTAGTGTAATTTTCACAATCAGCCATTTCATACAATTTTACTTCTTGTAACTGTTTCTTGCTGAGATCAGTAAAGTGTTATAAAATGCAATTATGTAAAATGAAACTTTCTTCAATGAGTTAGTTACTGAAAAAAATCTTCATATAAAGTGCATGTATTAGTAAAACTACAATATTACACAAACAAACCTGTAAGCACTATAATTTTTGGCCTGTGAACTGTTGCCTTTGTATAAGTAACGGCAGAAAATTAAAAACAGCATGAATAGCTTTTCATCTGCCTTATCAACTCTTTGAATGGATAACTGTCAGACAAAGCTAAATGAGTAAAGCTTTTATAGGTTCATAGGTTTATACTAGGCTATTTGCCCTAAGGCATTCATAAGCCTAGCCCAAAGTTATGTGGCTTACGCCACCCCTTATGTTAGAAATAATGTGCCCATTAGTTTGTTGTGCCTCTGTCCAGCAGTGACACAGAGATGATTCCCGGGGTAAACCTACGATCTCCCATCCACCGGTCAAGATTTCCCTTGAACAGAGCCAGAGAGGTGCTCTGCCTCACATGGACCGGGATTTTATTCCACAGCATGGGGAGTCTCTGGGTGATAAATCTATCCCTCCAGCACGTCCTATTTATATCCGTGCTAAGGTTTAAGTCACTTGCTCTAGTGGTTCTGGTGGATTTGGATTTTTTGAGGTGGAGCATGTCCATTAATTCCGGGTTGGTCATGGCCTTGTATGTCAGGCACAGGTCACCTCTGAGCAGACGGTATGCAACTGAATAGAGTTGGAGTTTCTTCAGTCTGGCAGTATATGACAGGTTTTGGAGTCCCTTTATCCTTTTGGTGAGGAACTTTTGGGGTCTCTCCAATTGCTGCAGGTGTCGGGTGAGATACATCCCGAATGGGGCATTGTACTCGATCATTGGTCTGATAAGTGAAGAGTACAGGGGAACAATGACCTCACTTGATCTGGATGTGAATCGCTTCATGAGCAGATGGGCAATGTAGAAGGTCTTTTGAACCACTTTAGCAACGCGAGTGTCAAGCGAGGCCACTGTCAACCTGGGTACCCAGGTCCCTGATAACCCTTCTGTGCTTAGTGGGTTGCCACCTGTATGGTAGCTTGGGGTTACCTTGTTTTCGAAGGGTATGACTATACACTTTTTTGCGTTTAACTTCAGGCCATGGCTCTGGCACCAGCTATCAGTTTCCGTGAGACCCCTCTGAAGGATGTCTGTGTCCGATGTACTATCCACTATGGCACCCAGTTTGCAGTCATCCACAAACTTTGTCAGCCATAGTCCTCCTATGTTTGCCTGTACTTCTGAGAAGTAGATGCCGAACAATAGGGGGCCAAGAACTGAGCCCTGTGGGACACCACTTATAACCGGCTTGGAGTCTGACATGGCTCCAGCAACTCTAACCCTGTGGGTTCTGTCCATTAGCCAGTTTGCAACCCATCTTGTGACATATGGGTTTACATTTAAGCTGGTAAGTTTCTCTATGATACCCGAGTGGGGTATTGTGTCGCAAGCTTTTGCAAGGTCAAGGTAGGCTGTATGGACTGCCTTTCCCTCATCAATGGCCTTGGTAACTGTTTCGAAGAAGTCGACCAGGTTCAAAAGGCAAGATCTGCCCTTGACAAAGCCAAACTGGGTTGGGTCCAAGGTCTGCAAGTCCCCTATGTCCTTGTTTATGAGTTCCATTATGATCCTCTCCATAGCTTTGCAGACCAGGCTTGTTAAGCTTATGGGGCGGTAATTACCAGGGTCCGTAGAGGCACCACCTTTTACACTCACCTGCAAACTTTTGTCCCCCACCCATGCAGCCATTCATTAGCTAGGCATGGTACCCTGATCCTACATTGGGTCTACTCCCCCCTTCTAATCTCCCATGGATTTTGTCCTCTAGGATTGGGGACAGTAAGGATAATTTAGGCATTTTGGGGCCACACTTTATTCTTGTTGCTGTGGAGGGGTTAATAATAACCTTCCCTCATTTCTACCCCTTCCCTGTGTTCTTCTATTATGCCTGAGGGCTGCTCCCCTCTCTAAACAATGTCTACCTACAGGGACTACCTACATGAACATTTTCCATCTCAGTGCCTCAAATGCCTAAGACTCTAATTGAAGCCAGGGTACCAGAGCCATAGTCAGAGCTTTCTCTCTCTACACCATGAAACTGCCTCACCTGAGAACTCTTAATACCTAAGAGAAAATGTTGTTGAGGGGGGGGGTCATAGAAATTTCCTAGGAACCGCACCTTTGAATATTTAACAAAATCCTGGATATTCAAGAATACCATAAAAAGCTTTTCAGCAGATTAAAATGAACATAAATTAGAGTAATTTAGTGAAAAATAGATATTTACACACACAGTTCTTTATGTAGCCAAAGGCAGAAAAAAGAAGAACATTGTATAATGTTTAGGATTGCGTCACATTATGAGGAGACAAACTGCATTGTGTGAACAGGACAAATAATCTGAAAAACAAAGTATTTTTAATATGACAATCCCATCATGGTTTTGATGTATAAAATATTAAAATATAATGAGAAACACTTGCTCTGATTCTGATGTATTAGTATAACAAAATGTCAGGGTATAATGAAAAAGATTATATGTTTTTGATGGTTTTGTTTTAATTTCAAAGCAATGTGCATAAACTTTGAGCAGTCTGCTGTAATATACTAACCCAAACTATTGCCTTAAAGTTCACTGCTGCAGTTTATGAAGCAAATGAGTAACTCTTTACCCTAAACAATATCAAATTATATCATTTTGATGCAAAAATTGTATTATTTTCATATTTTATTTTGTTTTTAGGGACAGCCTCGTGTTTTTTTTTCCAAAAACTCTTAGCACCAAACTATGAAACACTGGACCAGCAATGTATCTTACCTAAATTAGTGGTGTATAGGCTTCACATGAATTACTCCCTATTTCTGGAACAGTTTACCATATCAAATCCGAAATGCTGTTAACAACATTTGTTTATAGGAAAACCTCACCTTTTCCTACAGTTTAACTTCATCCTTAGGTCGCTTTTCTCCCTAAGATATGATTCCAGTATAGTGTAGGTACCAGAAACATGCTTGTACTTTATAATAAACTTTCATTTCCTTGCCTTGGAATGAGAAAAATTATTGGAAAATTGTTGTTGTTGTGTCTTTCGGTTTTTCCCGGTTAGGGGTCGCCACAGCGGGACTCCGGTCTGCTAATGATTGGCAGTAGATTTTTACGTGGAGAGTTTACCAGCTCTGATGCACAACCTTCAACGAAGGTATGCCCATTCACGCATGTCTCTACACAGAAGACACTCTAGCTGAGAATTGAACAGGACAACGTTTTACTGTGAGGCGACAATGCTACCGCAGCACCACCACCGCAGTATGTTCCAATAATGCTAGTCTTGTGATAACGTAGTTCCAAACTCAAAATGTATTCACAAATAAAGTTTAAAATAAAAATAAACATACGTAAAATGCTTTTCCAGAATAAAATAAGTCATATTGAAGGATGTAAAATCCTTTTATTTGACAAACCGGTAGGTGAGCATACAAAAAAAAGAGTTTAATAATCATTCGTACATTTGTGTGGGTTTATATATAACCATTTTTGTGTGTTGGTGCAACAGTAAAAATTTGCAGCTTCTTATGGTTGCTTCCATTCTACAAAGAACTAACTTTTGTTTTATTAAAATAACTTTGCTAAAACTAGCTTAAAGTAATTGGGATGGATTAGAATAGCAGTATTCCGAGCTGGTGTGGTTGGGTGTGCAGTCTGAGTGTGTGTGGGTAGAGAGAAATAGGAGGGAATTACTGTAAATGGATGGTGGATTCAAGTCTGAAAAATGCTGACCAATGGTCGCTGAGAAGTGTGTGGATGATGAGTGGTTGCTGATGTGAGAAGAGGGGTGTTAACGTAAAATGAGTGATTGAACCTCTTAGCCAATCAGCTCAAGGGGGTGTGTAAATGGGGCAGGGTAACAAATTGGCCTGATGTAGGGTAGGGGCTGTGGAAACATCTGTAGGGGCATGGGGAAAATCAATACATTGGAGGCTGATGGCCAGTCAGTAGATAGCGGGTGGTGTGAGTGATGAGATTGTGGGAGCATGTCTGGGGTGTGACGAGTCCTAGTCTAATACTGATTGGGTGAGGGGTGGGGCTAGGGAGGCATGAAGAGTGGTAATTAGCTGAGGAGTGTGATGTGGGAGGAGCATGGGGATGTATGCTGCTGGCGCAGCTATGATTAACTTGTAAGTCCTTTATTTTAAAAAATCTATGAGAGGGAAAAGTGATCCCGAGTTAACAGTGAAGACATATGGTTCAGCACAAAACACGTCAGGGTGAAGCCTGACAAAAGCATGCTGTGGGACTAACAGTGAAATTAAACTGCTGTGGCAATAATGAAGTTAGTGTGTGGATAGATGACAGGCAATGTGGTGGTGGAATTGTTGTTAAGTGAATATAGAAACAAGCAAACTTTTTGGACAAGTGATTTCATAGTAAAGGAAAGTACAGGTGGGGGAAGTGTTTCGAGTAGAGGTAAGTGGATTTGAGATAAAATGGCTTGGCGGGGCAAAAAATAAGTAAAGGTGGCTGAAGAAAAGTGTTGGGAGGATCATGTAAGTAAAATAGTAAAGAAAATATCTAAAGGCATTTACCTAAAGGCATACCGCCCAGACATAGCAAGTGGGGGTAGTATCACTGAGGCCATTTCAGTGTTTTTGGAAGTCAAAATCAAGCCTCTCACTGAGAGGAACCCATCTTTCATACTGGACACTGGCGACCTGCTGCTTAAACTAAAAGACATTCCAGTAAACCAAAATTCACTGCTAGTCACTATCGATGTAGAATCACTATATACATTACTACCCCACGATTACTGTATCCAAGTAGTCTCTGAAGCACTAAGAGCCCAAACCTCAGACAAACAGTATGAAATTGAAGTCACCGGAAGACTTCTCCACGTCTTATTATCTAACAACTATTTTCGTTTCAACGACTGCTATTACAGGCAAAAGAAAGGTATTGCCATGGAAGCCGCAATGGCTCCTAGTCTCACAAAGACAGTACTGGGTAAGTGGGAGAAAGAACATGTCTACAACTCACCTTTCTTTTCGGATATGGCTTGCTACCTACATTATATTGATGATATTCTTATCACTTGGAATAGAACCAAAGATAACCTGCTTACATTTTTTGACCATATCAACTCTTCCACCAATTTTTATTTAAATTCATGAATTCCTTCAGCAAGGACCACACTACTTTCCTGGACCTAACTATTTCAAAAGATATGGGCACAGATCACTTAACAAACAATCGTTACCAAAAAACAACTAGAACTAACCTACTGTTACACAGGTCAAGTATGCACCCTTATCTGACCAAGAAAAACATAATTAAGTCTCAAGGTCTAAGGATGGCAAGAGTTTTGAAAGAAATTAGGGATTTTGCAACCAACTTGTGCAATCTCAAAAAAGACTTCCTCAAGTGAGGCTATAACCAGAAATTCATTAACAGCATCTTAGACCTGATATCAGAAGCAAAACTACTCAACCCGAACTTCCCAATCAACAACTACAGATAACCATGACCAACTTGCCATGATCCTCACCTTCTCCACAGATTTTCTTTCACTCAAGATTATCAAAGGGAACTGGTGCATAATCAAGGAAAACTTGAGCATCGGGCCAGTTTTCCCCCCGATTCCCCTCATTTCTGCATTAGGAGAAACAAAAACCTAAGGCAACACCTTGAACAGGCCAGTAAAGAAACGGATTCACTACCGAGGACTAAACCAGGGACTTATCTGTGCGAAAGAAAAGGGTGTGGATATTGTAAAATTCTCAGCAATTCTGACCATTTTGTTTGTCCCAACACCAATAAAACTTACACCAGCAGTAAAACCAGTGATTGTAATACTGAGTGCCTGGTATACAGAGCAGAATGTACCAGGTGCACTACTTTTTATATTGGAAAAACTATCAGGAAATTCAAAAGCAGAATAGCTCAACATCTGCATGATATAAAGTTCCTAAACCCAAACAACGCTCTAGCAAAACATGCTAGAGATGCTGGGCAGGATTCACGAAGGCTTACACGGAGTTTAAGAGTAGTGTAAGCCTCCGTGTAAGCCTCCCGATCCAGGAACAGCCCAAACCTCCGTGTAAGAGACAGCTAAAACGTCTCTTACATGGACTGGGCGTGGAAATGCTCAATACCTCATTTGCAGCTGAAAGATATGCAAATGAGGTATTTGAGCAATCCAGGAAGCCCAAACCAGTCCGTGTAACGGATGTTTTAGCTGCAGAAATGTACTCAGCTGACAACTGAGTACATTTCTGCAAAATTGCAACGGAGCTATGTCAGCTCCAAATAAAGGGTGCATATGTGTCATTTAGCATGCCAATGGCCAAATATGTGGCCATTGGCATTAAAAATTGATGCAAAATTATTTAAAATAACTTTTTTTTTTCAGGGGATTTTGATGTTTAACTGCAGCACACCACAAGAAATGGGGTGCGCTGCCTAAAAGTGAAAACCGAAGCTTATAAGCCCACAATTGTGGGTTTTATGTATTACATGGAATGACAATGCAGGGACTAGCAGACCAAACACAATATGGCCACCGTGTAGTGGTTGCCAAGGGGGGGATGCTCAGTGTAAGAGATGTAACTAAGCATTACTAGGCAATCCTATGTAAATGAGGGTTACAATACTGAATCACACTGCCACATAGGTAATGAGCACTTTTCGAGTAGTGTAAGAGTTACAGAAGGGGGAGGAATAGAGTAAGAGGTAGGTGACATCATGGGGGGAATGATAGAAATAAATGTATCACATTGGAGGGCAGTGTAACGTGACAGATGACAGACAGACATCAGGGAGAGAGGTGTGTCCCAACAGAACACTAGGAAAGTCAAGAAATAGAGGGTGCACACTATCCTTACACTCAAACTTTCTTGATATACGTGCATGCGCGTGCGTGTAAGGCAGGTTCAACATGTGGGAGCGTGTTGCAAACCGTTTACAAAGGTTTGCGCGGGCGTGCATGTGTGGAAGGCAATGTGCGCACGTTTTACCATGAATCAGCCCAGTTCAAACCGTGTAAGGATGTGTGCGCGCGTTTAAGTAACTGTGAGCGTGCTTAAGCTGGTGTGCACATTGTTCCCCCCTGAGGAAACAGAGGAAAAAGGAAACAACCAGAATACAAGGAAGCTGCCAGAGGATACTGCTGGAGTTAATTGGTGATAACAATTGGAAGCAGGAATTACACAGGCAGACTAGAAGCCCAACCCAGCACTTAAAACACTGCAAACAGCAGTGCAGGGTGTTTCTCTCAAGAGATACTGCAAGAAAGGAGTAAGCTATTAGAATTGAAAACTGAAAAAAGCTGAACTCAGAGCAGAAATGCTAGGGGCTGCCATAGCTGTTATATAATCAGGCATAGGCGAATTGCTGAGGGTGGTGACAATGCAGATGCTGACAGACAACCCAAAGTGAGGAGAAGGAGAAGAGTATACAGGCCCAGGGTCACCTACCATGGGTTACATGAGCTGGAGATAGTAGAGCGCTACAGAGTGGACAGAGACCTTCTGCAGCAAATTGTTGAGCTGTGCAGGCCACGTCTCACACACAGAACCAACAGAGGGGAACCCATCCCAGTGGAACCCAAGGTATGTGTTGGCCTAAGAATACTAGCAACAGGTACCTTCCAGAGACCAACTGGTGATATGATGGGGATATCACAGGCATCAGCCTCCAGGGTACTGCACCAGTTCCTGGATGGCATGTCAGCACATGTCGGTGATCATGTATATTTCCCCAATGCCCGTGAGGTATTGGCCAGCAATATGTGTCTCTTCCAGCAAATAGCGGGATACCCTGAGGTACTGGGTGCAATAGACTACACGCACATACGCATCAAAGCACCAGCCAGTGAGCGGGGTAGAGCCTATATTAACCGCAAGGGATTCCCCTCCATCAACTGCCAGGTCGTGTGTGATGCCCAGGGCATAATAATGAATGTGTGTGCTGGCTGCCCTGGGAGCTACCACGATTCCCACATCTGGCATCTGACGCAGCTGTACCAATCATTTGCCAGTGGGGACTTCCCACACGGACACCTAGTGGAGGATGCAGGTTATGCACTTGAGCCGTGGCTGATGACACCCATCAGAAATGCACACACACCTAAACAGGAACGCCATAATGAGGCACACGCACAAACACGTAATGTCATAGAGCATGTGTTTGGGCTGCTCAAGTCACGGTTCCGGTGTCTGGACACATCTGGTGGAGCCTTGCAGTACACACCAACTACATGTACTCAAATGATCATGATATGTGCTATGCTACATAATATGATCCTGCGGAAACAGCTGCAGCAGGACCAGCATAGGGCTGGGCCAAACATACCCCCACCATTGCCAAGGCCACCACAGGCAGAGGGTGACTCGGAGGAGGAACAACCTGACCTTGCCCCAGTAGGCAGAAGGAGGCGTGCCCAGTATGCCCTGGCCTTGGCAAAGAGGCAACGATAGCACATACACTGGCTCAGTAGGAACACTGGGACTGATACCCCTCCGACTCACTCATATAGTAACAGGGATGCCTAACATGACACAACCTGCTTCCAAACATGTACAGGGAGTGTAGTATGTGCATTCGACAGAGGCAGCCCTGCAGCACCACCTGAGGCATGAATGCCATGTGTTAAGTAATGTAACACCATGTACCATATGCACACCTGAGGACCCTGACTAACATCCACCCTCACCAATCATAAACCACAGAAACACAAACCCACCTTCATAGGTACCACAAGGGATAGGAACCTAGATGTAATGCTACCCAATGCCAGAAGTATAAACAGCAAGATGCGTGCAGTGTAAACACACAGTATAGAGAATGTAGATATCAGTGCTGTAATAGAAAACTGGGTCAAAGCCCACATCAGCACCCTAACACTACCAGGTCACACCTCATACAGTGATGTACAGCTGCAAAACATGGAACAAGCTACAAAACGAGGGTGACTAGCAATAAATGTCATGGATAACCACACCTCCATGTTGGTACCACAACAAGAAGCAGCATGGATTAGCCATGGTCAAATACCAATGGCTAAAACTGCCTACTACTATATAGCTTGCTGCAGACCACTGTCCTAATAGCAGGAACTGCACCAGGCCTATGTTGGAATACAGGAAGATATCAAGCCCCCCAAACCACATTATATTGCTTGACTGAAAATACCTACACATACACCATAGTTTCATAGTTTACTACTAGGCTATCTGCCCTAGTGCATTTATAAGCCTAGCCATAGTGATGTGGCTATTGCCACCCCTTATAGTGGTAATAAGTGTACAGAATAGATTCCGAATATTGTGCCTCTGACTTAGTAGTGACACATTATGACCCCCTTACTTAATTGAATAACTTGACTGTGCCTCTGTCTAGCAGTGACACAGGGAGGACCCCTGGGGTAAACCTACAATCTCACATCCACTTGTCCAGATTTCTCTTGAAGAGAGTCAGTGAGGGACTCTGTCTAACATGAACTGGGATTCTTTGCTAGAGTGTGAGAAGCCTCTGAGTTATGACTCTGTCCCTCCAGCATGTCCTATACATGTATGTGCTGAGGTTCAAATCTTTAGCTCTCATGGTTCTGGTGGATTTGGATTGCTTGCAGTGGAGCATGTCCACCAAATCCTGATTGGACATGGTCTTGTATGTCAGGCATAGGTCACCTGTAAGTAGGCGGTATGCTACTGAATAAAGCTGGATTTCCTTTAGTCTGGAAGCATATGACATGTGTTGTAGACCATTGATCCTCTTGGTAAGGTACTTTTGGAGTCTCTCCAGCTGTTGCAAGTGCTGGGTGAGGTACATACCAAATGGGGCTTTGTATTCAATCATGGGCCTGATAAGGGAGAAGTATAGGGGTACAATAACTTCCTTTGATCTGGATGGAAAACCCTTCATGATAAGGTGGGCAAGATAGAAAGTCTTTCTAACCACTTTGGCAACATGGGTGTCAAACGAGAGGTCACTATCTACATGGGTCCCCAGGTGTCCGATTTGTTTTCTGTGCTCAGTGGGTTGCTGTCTATGTATTGATTTGTGGGTACTTTGTTCCTCCCAAAGGGGATGACTACACATCAGTTGCATTCAGTTTCAGGCCATGATTCCGGCACCAGCTATCTGTTTTTGTGAGGGCATTCTGTAGGATGTGTGTGCCGGCTGATGTATTCACTATGGTGCCTAGTTTGCAGTCATCTGCAAACTTTGTCAGCCACAACCCTCCTATGTTTTCTTTCACATCTGAAAAGTAAATGCCAAATAAGAGGGGTCCCAGGACAGATCATTGTGGGACACCACTTGTGACTGGCTTTGAATCTGACAAGGCACCTGCAATGTCGACTTTATGGGTTCTGTTTCTTAGCCATTTTGAAACCTATCCTGTGACATATGGTTTTATATTTCAGCTGTTGAGCTTGTCTATGATGCCTGAGTGGGGTATTGTGTCAAAGGCCTTAGCCAAGTGCAGGTAGGCTGTGTGGACTGCTTAGTCCTCATCAATGGCCCTACTGACAGTTTCAAAATAGTCAACTAGGTGCAAAAGGCAGGATCTGCCCTGTACAAAGCTGAACTGGGTGGGATCAAGGGTCTGTAGGTCACCAATGTCTCTGTTTAAGAGCTCCATAATGACTCTTTCCATAGCTTTGCAGACAAGGCTGGTTAAGCTTGTGTGGTGGTAGTTCCCAGGGTCTGTGGAGGCATCTCCTTTGTGGAGTGGGACCACTGTTGCTGTACGCCAGTGTTCAGGTACATATCCTGTAGCAAGGCTAAGGTTAGATAGCATTTGTATATACGGGTTTAGCTCCTTCTGGAGTTCACATAGCACGAACTGGGGATACCATCAGGTCCCATTGATGCTGTGTTCTTGTCTTTGCTGAGTGCGGCTCTCACATGGACATCTGAGATGACAGTGAGGTTACATTCAGCTGTGATAACTATCTTCTTTTGGGGGTGAGGGAGGGGGAAAATTGCACTGAACCTGTCTGCCAGAATGTTGCCAATATCTGTCAGGTCACTGAAATATATGTTGTTGTGTACCAACTCTGAGCATATCTGAGGGTTCCCACCCAGGTGTCTGACATAACTGAAGAAGGCATTGTGGTTATCTTTATTGTCTTTGGTGATTTTTGTCTCAAAGTTGACCTTGGATGTCTTTATGAGAGAATGTAGCTTTTTACTAGTGCTGATCACAGCTGCCTTCCCTTTAGGAGATGTAGCTCTGTCTTGCCTTAGTATCCTTCCTTTGTTATACAGTTTGTTTATGGCTGGGGTCCACCAGACAGGCCACTTTCCCTTGGTGGAGAGGGTCTTGGTTTTATTTGTGATTGCATGGTCCATGCTTTCTTGGAGATGTCTGTAGAAAGCGTCTGTGAAGGAGTCACCATTGTGTGTTGTGGTTTCCACTGGCCCAGTGGGCTTAAAGGATACCATCTCAGTCTGAAGAAGAGTGAAGTCAGCTTTTGAGATGTTTGTCACTATACTCTTTGTATTATACTAGCACCGACACATTTGTAGACAATTTCCCAGAATCCATCAAACAAAATGGACATGCAAAATGTAACACTTCCACAAGAGGGGTAAGCATACTGGATGTGATAATCAGAAATATGTGTACTAGATGTCAAGATGAGAAGTGTATCCCTCACTCGTAAGACCAGACCATAGAGTAATCACACTGTAGTTACACATCCCGACCCCAGTCCCTGGCCAGAATACCACAGTGAAACACATGTATAAAGCATAGCTTGCACCCCTACAAACCAATGTGGAATCCATGAAAGGCCCTGTGCAAGTCCAGAATATGGGACACACTGCAGAACATGTTATACAGGCATACCATGAACACAGCCAAGAGTGCTTGGAGTCTGCAATCACAAATAACAACAAGACACAATGCCATACATCCAGGCATCTTGCATGCTGGACTCCAGCAATTACTAAACCATTGAAGAGAATGAGGAAGCTACCACATGATAGATCAAACATAATAAGTGAAGTAATCAGTGATCACTAGTATGGCAATAAAATGTGTCCACACATACAATCCACTAAGGCCAGGCAAAACAAGTAGAATCTGTGAATCCAGTGGCAATGTGACACCTGTCCCAAGTACACACACAACAACAACTCACCCCAATAAATACAAATATATGTGATAGACGCAACGAGGTAGCCAAACTGGAGCCTGAGCACCCCCAAATCAGTACTGTCAACACTAGTCAGGAGGACAAGGTAACCACATACACCACAAACCCAGTCCCACATAGACCTACAACAACTGTAAACCAAACACATAAACACAAAAACATTCCCAGAGACCCTAATTACAAACACACAACACCAACACAAGCCTCCAAAGCAGACACCCAATAAAACAACCTCCAGACATAGCACATGTAACACATAGTACACAAAGCTGGTGTGCCAAACAGTCACAGGACAGAAGGAGAAACAACATGCCTGATACAGTTGTAATAGGTGACTCCATAGTGAGACATGCTGCTGTTCCAGGGATGGCTTGCACCTGTTACCCATGAGCATCTGGATATTGCATAAGGCTTTTGCAACCTACAGAGATCCTTTCGTAGGCAAGGCCGAAAAGACTAACCCACCACCATAGAAAACAAAACTGGAAAGAAACAGAAGGGTAATGCTGATCAATGCCAGATGTGTAAACCTCAATATGCATGCTCCTGAGGCCCTCCCCAGTAAGGAGAACATTGATGTCTGTCCAGTGATAGAAACCTGCTGCAAGCCTCATGACAGCACACCAGCACTACCAGGTAATACCACATATCATGTGTTATGGCCACAAAACCTGGAACAAAACATAAAAGGAGGGTGAGTATCCATATTCAGCACAGACACCTATACGTCCAGTTAACTGACAATGCTTATGTCATTGCAGTCCACCCATGTGCAACTAACTGTAGGCAAGACTGCTGTACAGTCTGTAGCATGCTACAGACCACACTCTCACACACAGGAACCCCACCCCACTGTCCTGAAGACAGTGGACAGTATGAATGTACCACCAAATACAAAACAAGGTACACACAAATTACCACATAGGTGGTAAACCATTATGTGTGGAAGTAGTAATCAGGGACCTAGTGACACAAGTGGACAGTAACCTGTTATGTGACAGTCACATCGCCAATTTGGCTAGGAAGACTGTCTATATTGGACACTGTATCATGAAAGGATTCACATCTATGTCAACAAAGGTCATTGTGCCCCTATACTGTTCCCTTATCAGACCATATTGTAGTACAATGCCTCATTTGGGATGTACATTACCTGGCACCTGCAGCAGTTAGAAAGACCTCAAAGGTACCTCACCAAGAGTCAGAAAGGGTCTCAAATATATGTCATATGCTGCCTGGCTGTAGACACCACAGCTGAATGCAGTCACATACTGCCTACACAGAGGCATTGTATGTCTGTTGTACAAGTCCATGTCCAACACAGAAGTAATGGACATGCTCCACCCCAGAAAACTCAAAGCCATCGGAGCTGTGTGAGTCAGAGATGTCAACCTCAACACATAGTCAAATAGGATGTGCTGGAGGGACAGATACCTAACCCTGAGTCTCTCCACACCCTGGAACAGAATATCACTACATGTTAGGCAGAGCCCCTCACTGACACTCTTCAACAGGAAGCTTCCAAAATGGATGGATAATTGTAGATGTACACTGGGGGTCTTTACTGTGTCATGTCCAGACAGAGGCACAGCTAAGTAAATCATAAATGGCCATAATATTCACATAGCAAGGGGTGGCAAAAGTCACACACACTGTGGCTAGGCTTACAAATGCCCTAGGGTGGATAGCCTAGTATGAACCTATGAACCTATTATGATACAAATTGTACAGGACACTAAGGATAACCCCAAGGCTGCTGCAACTGATGGTAG
The DNA here is from genome assembly GCF_019279795.1 of Protopterus annectens. Classification (NCBI taxonomy): domain Eukaryota; kingdom Metazoa; phylum Chordata; order Ceratodontiformes; family Protopteridae; genus Protopterus; species Protopterus annectens. Next base: position 453,683,124 of record NC_056737.1, on the reverse strand, counting down.
GAAGCATGTTGTGAATTCCCAGATATGCTCTGGATCACACAAATATTACAAACAACATAGCAAACACACACACGTATTGCCAACATACATCCTGACAGGTGCAGTGCAAACCCCCCCCCCCATAATGCAAAATATCTTTCCCAGCAGACTGCTGCCTCCCTGACATTATGTCAGCCTTACCACAGGATATGTACCCAAAGAGCAGTGTACAACAACAGTGGTCGTTCTCAAGAAAGGTGTCGCCTGAATGGATACTAAAAACAACCACCACAGAATCCTGAGAAGCTTGGTCTGCACAGCTATGGAAAGGATCAGCATGTACCGCAGACATAAAGATATTGGGGATCTATTGACACCCGACCCTACCCAGTGTGGGTTTATTAAGTGCAGACCCTGCCCCTAAACATGTGTGACTCAGTTGAAACAGTAATTGAGGTCACTGGTGAGGGCAATGGGGTCCACACAGTGTAGCTGGACCTTGCAAAGCCTTCCATACAATACCCTATGTGTTCAATATAGATATGCTCACCAGCTTATATATATACACCCCTATGTCACTAGAGAGGTTGCAAACCAGACCAACGACAGAACTGACATGGTCAGACATGCTGCAGCCATGTCAGACTACAAACCACATATAACAGGTATCCCACAAAGCTTGGTCCTGGGACCTTCCCCATCTGGTATATATGCCCCATAGGTACAGGCCAACATGTAAGGACTGTGCCTGAACATGTTTGCAGAGGACTACAAACCGCCCAACATATCTGACACTCCAGCTGACACAAGCATCCCACAAAAGGGCCACATAGAAACAGACAACTGGTGCCATAGCCATGTCAGCATGTTAAATGGAGAAAACTGTATAGTCAACCTCTGTGGATATACAGTAAGTGACCACCAATTACCACATAGGTGTTAACCCATTACATACTTAACATGTAATGACAGACCTGGCTACACAAGGTGATAGATATCCTGCATTGGACAAACATGTGGCTGTAGTGTTAACAGAAACAATCCATATACCAACCTAATCATGAAGGTTATGACATCTAGATAAGGGAGGTCATTGTGGTTCTGCAGTTATCCTTCATCAGCGTTACAATTGACTACAACAGCCCCTGTGGGTGTACCTCAGCAGACACCTCCATCAACTGTAAAGTCCACAACAGTACCTCACCAGGAGTATCAAAGAGCTTGAACAGATGTAATGTGTTGCCTGATTAAACAGAGTGCAACTCCACACACTGCCATGCTGGCCACCCAGACGCAAGCTGTGCCTGATGTAGAAAGCCATGTCCAAGCTGGAATCAATGAACATGCTGCACCTTGTACAATCTGAATGGCAGTGAGCTATGCACATGAGGGACCTGAACCCCAGCACTGACATACATAGGACAAGCTGTACTGCATTATCCATAACACAGAAGCCATCCCACGCATGAGTAAACTACCAGTACAGGTTATCCATAGAGTCACTCGTTGATTCTCCTCAACAGGAATCTTAATGAGTGGATGGGAGATGGTAGGTTTACCCTGAGTATCACTGTTATGTCATGGGTAGACAGAGGCACAGTATACTAAACAAGACATATGTCATGGCAAACTACACTTACAATGTGTCGAAGGACAAACACACTCTCTGACTAGCATTAGAAATGGCCTAGGGCACATCGGTAGTGTTTGCCAATGTACACCTATGTTGTGGAATACACTACTGATGTTGGACGAGGCTGTTGTAAGTAGTTAATATCTGAACATAATGCAACATGGTCAGATAGGTTCATAGGTTCATAGGTTTATACTAGGCTATCTGCCCTAAGGCATTTATAAGCCTAGCTCAGAGTTTTGTGGCTTACGCCACCCCTTATATGGAAACAATACTGTGCCCATTAGTTTGTTGTGCCTCTGTCCAGCAGTGACACAGAGACGATTCCCGGGGTAAACCTATGATCTCCCATTGACAGGTCAAGATTCCTCTTGAACAGAGCCAGCGAGGTGCTCTGCCTCACATGGACCGGGATTCTATTCCACAGCATAGAGAGTCTCTGAGTGATAAATCTATCCCTCCAGCATGTCCTATTTATATCCCTGCTAAGGTTTAAGTCACTTGCCCTAGTGGTTCTGGTGGATTTGGAGTTTTTGAGGTGGAGCATGTCCATTAATTCCTGGTTGGACATGGCCCTGTATTTCAGGCACATGTCACCTCTGAGCAGACGGTGTGCGACTGAATAGAGCTGGAGTTTCTTCAATCTGGCAGCATATGACAGATGTTGGAGTCCCTTTATCCTTTTGGTGAGGGACTTTTGGGGTCTCTCCAATTGCTGCAGATGTCGGGTGAGATACATCCCGAATGGGGCATTGTACTTGATCATTGGTCTGATAAGTGAAGAGTACAGGGGAACAATGACCTCACTAGATCTGGATGTGAATCCCTTCATGATCAGGTGGGCAATGTAGAAGGTCTTTCTAACCACTTTAGCAACGTGAGTGTCAAAAGAAAGGCCACTGTCAACCTGGGTCCCCAGGTCCCTGATAACCTCTTCTGTGCTTAGAGGATTGCCACCTATATGGTAGCTTGGGGTTACCTTGCTTTTCCCGAAGGGTATGACTATACATTTTTTGGCATTTAACTTCAGGCCATGGCTCTGGCACCAGCTATCAGTTTCCGTGAGTCCCTTCTGAAGGATATCATGTCTGGTGCACTTTCCACTATGGCGCCCAGTTTGCAGTCATCTGCAAACTTTGTCAGCCAAAGTCCTCCCATGTTGGCCTGTACTTCTGAGAAGTAGATGCCAAACAATAGGGGGCCAAGGACCGAGCCCTGTGGGACACCACTTGTGACCGGCTTGGAGTCTGACATAGCGCCAGCAACTTTAACCCTGTGGGTCCTGTCCTTAAGCCAGTTTGCAACCCATCTTGTGACATATGGGTTTACATTTAAGTTGGTAAGTTTTTCTACAATACCCGAGTGGGGTATTGTGTCGAAAGCCTTTGCAAGGTCAAGGTAGGCTGTATGGACTGCCGTTCCCTTATCAATGGCCTTAGTGACTGTTTTGAAGAAGTTGACCAAGTTCAAAAGGCATGATCTGCCCTTGACAAAGCCAAACTGGGACGGGTCCAATGTCTGCATGTCCCCTATATCTTTGTTTATGAGCTCCATTATGATCCTCTCCATAGCTTTGCAGACTAGACTTGTTAAGCTTATGGGGCGATAATTACCAGGGTCCGTAGAGGCACCGCCTTTGTGCAGATGTGCACAACTGGACCCTAACCAGGCTGTTGTGCTCACTATGGAAATGTAAAGCAGTGATAGGACTAAAGCCCAGGATACTGTCCACCACAGTGAAAGTACTGAATCACTGCACTATACAGTACTACAGTGATAGGTCAGTATGAACAGATGTTGACAATTGTATGCAAAGTATCCCATGCAAAACCTGCAGGCACAGTATAATCCCTGTTGTGTTCACACAAAAAGCATTTGGACAGTAACTACACAACATGAAACAGAGCACACAACCATAAACAGGAGATATTTGTTGAAGTTCACACTCATCCACAAATGTGATGGGCTGCAGAGTTCAACATATGGAAAGCTCACACTGGGCATGCTCACACACTTTGATAAATGAGACATCTTTCACACAACATGCCATGGGAAGGCTGAACTGGGCATGCTCACACACACAGTCCAAATATCAGTTTAGCATTTTGCCACATATATCTGGTATATGTATGTGTTATTCCAGTAACCAACAACATTATAGCAATCTGACCAGTGCTCACACTTAAATGACTACAGAGACATACATGATATAGTGGATTTCCCCCATATGCAAACATCGTCCACAGATACACAAGTTGTTCATACAAACAGGAAATGTTATGGCAATAAAGACCTGCAAACACTGCTATCAGCACCAAATAATGTGCATCTGACAGTTAAACATATGGGTGTAGAGGTCAACACTAGGCTGCTTGCCCTAGGGAATGACAGCTTATCCAGAGTGTGTGTGTGTGGGTGATTGTGGTTGGTCTGTGTGCAAGTCTGTGTGAGGGAAATGTTCCTTTTAGCAACTGGGAAAACACACCACAGGATGCTCATTCCCCTTTCTAAACACTGATGATGTCAGCACCCTATAAGTATATCAGGAGAAAAGAAATCTCCCAGTAATCTGAATAGCGTGCTCTGCTAATGCATCCATTTCTAGTGTCATAACATAGTTAGGTAGGGGTTTGAATCCAGCAATTGGCAAGTGTGAAGGGGGGTTATTGTGTGTGTAAGTGTGTATGAAAAGAACATCCCTTTTGGCAACTGTGAAAACACACCGCAGGATGCCCATTCCCCTTTCTAAACACTGATGATGTCAGCACCCTATAAGTATATCAGGAGAAAAAAATCTCCCAGTAATGCGAATAGCGCGCTCTGCTAATGCGCCCGTCTCTAGTGTCATAACATAGTTAGGTAGGGGTTTGAATCCAGCAAGTGTGTATGAAGGGGGGTTAGTGTGTGTGTATGAAAGGAACATCCCTTTTGGCAACTGTGAAAACACACCACAGGATGCCCATTCCCCTTTCTAAACACTGATGATGTCAGCACCCTATAAGTATATCAGGAGAAAAGAAATCTCCCAGTAATGCGAATAGCGTGCTCTGCTAATGCGTCCATCTCTAGTGTCATAACATCGTTAGGTAGGGGTTTGAATCCAGCAAGGGGCAAATGTGTGTGAAGGGGGTTTAGTGTGTGTGTGTAAATGTGTATGAAAAAAACATCCCTTTTGGCACCTGTGAAAACACACCACAGGATGCACATTCGACTTTCTAAACACCGATGATGTCAGCACCCTATAAGTATATAAGGAGAAAAGAAATCTCCCACTAATGCGAATAGCGCACTCTGCTAATGCGTCCGTCTCTAGTATCATAACATAGTTAGGTAGGGGTTTAAATCCAGCAAGTGGCAAATGTGTGTGAAGGGGGGTAAGTGTGTATGAAAAGAACATCCCTTTTGGCATCTGTGAAAACACACCACAGGATGCACATTCGACTTTCTAAACACCGATGATGTCAGCACCCTATAAGTATATCAGGAGAAAAGAAATCTCCCAGTAATGCGAATAGCGCGATGTGCTAATGTGTCAGTTTCTAGTGTTATAACATAGTTAGGTAGGGGTTTGAATCCGGCAAGTGTGTGTGAAGGGGAATAAGTGTGTATGAAAGGAACATCCCTTTTGCCAACTGGGAAAACACACTACAGGATGCACATACCCCTTTCTAAACAATATCACAATTATTTATGGCTTTTGATTCCAGACATGTCACATGTGTTTTGCTCACACAGAATGCCCATGTGTGTGGGTTGTTTCTCACAATAATGCATGACATCGATTAAACCAGTTATGGCAATGCACACATGATGTATGTGTGTGCCAAATACACATATGTACCTGTGACCTTCAATAGTTACCATGTGTGATGCCTGCCACATGTGAATACATGGTATTTGCACTAGGTAACATTATGACTGTGGTCTTCTGTGCAGGTGTTGCATGTGGGATGTGTATATACAGTGTGAGATGTAGATGCTATCAACCTAGTAGTGAGGGATACACACCTGGTCTGGGGCATATAGTCTACATGTTGTTGATGAAGAGGTGCTGCATGTTTTCACCTGTTGTGGGAGTGGTAAGAAGTTGTTCCATAGCAATGCAGTGACCGCATGCTAAGAACCTTTCAGCTAGGGTGTTGTAGCTACAGTAATTCATTAGCATTCAGTAATATGTCAGCATTCCTGGTGAGGGTATGATGCCAACCAAGGTCAGGGTTCTACCAGCCTGTGCCACTTGCTCAGTGAGCCCGTCCATGTTCCCTATCATGTATTCCAGTGAGGGACATCACACATCAGCTGTAGTGGCATGGACAATGACTGAGTCATATGTGTCCATGCATCTGACTGACCTGTATGCTTGTGTTATGTGGTAGACCATAGTGCCCCATGAGCATATCACTGTGACCTTCACCTTGTCCAGCCTGGTGAACATGACCTCACTGTACTGGACAATAAAAGTACCTAACACAACTGCAGCAGTAGTGTTGTATAGCTGTACAGACTGTGCTTGTTTGGCACACAGGATTTGTGTGCTATGTGTTATGCGTGCTGTGCTCAGGCCTAACGTATGCCTGTGTGCCAGCTGCAGAGGTGTCTGCCACTCAGGCAGGATGCCATTCTTAGGCTCCACGAATGGCCCGGTGTGTTCCCGTGCTTGTATTGCTGTCAGTGTAGGTCTACATCAGACTGCTATTGCAGTCACTGTAGTATTTCATGCCACCTGACAGGTTATGCCAGTACTGGGTTCAGAGTGCTTAGTCCACAGTTTGGCTATGTGTTTCCATCTCATACATGTGTTGTACGTCCATGGGTAGGGGATAGGGTTGACTGTGTACATGTGGCAGCTGTGACATTACTACATGACTCACATATTCCACAACGGTACCATAGAGGTGACTGACAACTGACCTTTGCACATGCTACCATAGTATTGAGATTGCATTGGTGGTTAACAGCACATAGGGCCAGTGGTGAACAAGATACATAGGTTCATAGGTTCATACTAGGCTATCTGCCCTAGGGCATTTATAAACCTAGCCTGTGTGTGGCTTTCACCATGCATTGTAAATCTATCTTGCTATGCCCTTTTCCAAGGTTAGTATACTGTGCCTCTGTCTAACAGTGACACAAAAGTGATACCCAGGGTAAACCTACAATGTCCCATCCAGTCATTAATATTCCTCTTGAAGACAGTCACTGAGTGACTCTGCCTAACCTGTATTGGGATAATATTCCAGAGTGAAGGGAGCCTCTGAGTTATGAATATGTCCCTCCAGCATGTCCTATGTATATCACTCCTGAGGTTCACGTCTTTCCAGCGTGTAGCTTGATGGGATTTGGATATTCTGTGGTGCAGCATGACCATTAAGTCAGGGTTTGACATGGCTTTATATGTCAGGCACAGATTGCCTATGAAGAGGCAGTATGCCACTGAGTAGAGCTGCTGTTTCTTTAACCAGTCAGTATGTGGCATCTGTTTGAGCCCTTTGATCCTCTTGTTGAGGTACTTTTGTGGTCTTTCCAGTTGCTGCAGGTGTCTGGTAAGGTGCATGCCGACAGACAGGGGCATTGTAGTCAATTATGGGCATGATGAGGGATGAGTAAAGAGGCACAATGTCCTCCCCTGATCTACATGTGAATCCCTTCATGATGAGGTGGCCTATATAAAATGTTTTTCTAACCACTTTGGTCATGTGGTTGTCAAATGAGAGAATGCTATCAACTTGTGTACCCCAAGGTCCATAATTCCTTCGTCTGTACTTAATGGATTAACACATATGTGGTACTTTGTGGTCACTTTGTTTTTGCCAAAGGGGATGACTATACACTTTTTGGCATTCAGCTTGAGGCCATGGCTGTGGCACAAGTCGTCTGTTTCTAAGAGGCCCTTTTGGAGGATGCGTGTGTTGGCTGAAGAGTTGATTATGGCGTCCAGTTTGCAGTCATCTGCGACTTGCTCAGCCACAGTCCTTCCATGTTGGCCTGTACCTCTGATAAATATATACTGAACAAGACAGATCCCAGGGCTGAGCCTTGTGGGACACCACTTGTAACTGGTTTTGAGGCTGACATGGCTCCAGCAATTCTAACCATGTGTGTTCTGCCCTTGAGCCACTGTGCAATATCTGTAGTGACATAGGGGTTAATATGTACACTGGTGAGCTTCCCTAGAATGCACACGTGGGGTATTGTATCAAAGGCTTATGAAAGGTCCAGGTAGGCTGTGTAGACCACCTTCCCCTTGACAGTGGCCTTGGTGACTGTTTCAAAGGAATCAAACAGGGTTGAGAGGCAGGATCTGCCATTAACAAAGCCAAACTGTGTATGATGCAGTGTCTGTAGGTCCCCAATATCTATATTTATGAGGTTCATGATGATCCTTGCCATAGCTTTGCAGACCAAGCTATTCAGACTTATGGGGCGATAGTGTCCAGGATCCGTTAGGGCACCACCTACATGTAGAGGGACCACTGTTGCTGTACGCCACTCTTTGGCCACATATCGTGTAGTAAGGCTGGGATTGAACAGTAGTGTTATGTCTGGGTGTAGCTCTTCTTGGAGTTCATGTAGGACACAGCCTGGGACACTGTCTGGTCCCATTGATGCAGTGTTTATTGCTATGGAGAGGGCAGCTCTTACCTGAGCATCTGAGATGTCGGGGGGGGGCAGCACTCTGCTGGGAGAAATATTTGCCCCTTTGGTGTGGAGGGGGGGAGAAGTTAGCAGTGAACCTGTCCACTAGGATGTTGGCAATGTCTGTGTGTTTGGTATTTCTTTTGACATCTTGGAGTACCTCTGAGCATATCTGGGAATTACCACCCAGGTTCCTAACATAACTAAAGAAAGCCTTGTGATTATCCTCAGTGTCTTGTGGAATCTTCTCTCAAAGATGGCCTTAGACAATCTTATGAGTGCCTGTAGTTTTCTTCTAATACTCATCAGTGATGCCTTCCCATTTTTGGAGTTTGTTGTATCATTTAGTAGCTTCAACCTTCTGTTGTATAGTTTGTTTATGGCTGGTGTCCACCACACAGGACGTCTGCCTTTGGAGGATTGTGTCTTGCTTTTATTTGGGATTGCATGATCCATGCATTCCTGAAGGTGTCCATAGAATGCCTTTATACAGGTATCTGCAGTCTGGTCCATATTTTCAACAGGCCTGGGGGCTTTGAAGGTTTCCACATCATTTATGAGGAGTGTGAACATGCTTTACATGAGTTGTTGACTGTATTATTCTGTGCAGGGGTGGCCTTGGGATGTGAATATCCAGTGAGATTAGTTTATGGTCTGATCTTACCAGTGAGGGATACACTTCTGGTCTGGAACATAGAGTCCCCATGTTGGTGATGATCAGGTTCAGTATGTTTTCCCCTCTTGTGTGAGTGGTAACAAGTTGTTCCATAGCATTTTGGTATATAAATTCTAGTAATCTTTGGGCTAGGGTGTTGGAGCTACAGTCATGCTCCCAGTCTATGTTTGGGTAGTTTAACTCACCCACTATAATGGTGTTTGGACAGACCTACATATTTCCAACTGTTTTCAGGAAGGCCAAGTGCGGTTATTGTGTTTGTGAGGGTGGTCTGTAGCAGGCTATAACCTGGAAGGCAGTTTTACCCATTGTTACTTGCATATGGATAGTCTCTGATGTTTGGTGTTTTGCCACCAACCTGGAGGTGTGGGTATCTTGGATGAATATCAATACACCCCCTCCTTTTGTGGTTTTGTGCAAGTTTTGGACCTGAAAAGCATGGTATGAGGTATAACTTGGTAGTGCTGGGGTGCTGTTGGTAGCCCTGAATCCGGTATCTGTTACTGCACAGATAACGATGTTCTCCATGCTGAGGAATGTTTCGAGTGTGTGCATCATCAGGTTTAGAGTCCTGCAGTGGCATATATGACTGCTCACGTGGACAGATGCCAGGTAAGTCATATGCAATGTGTCACAGGCAACGTACATGTGAAGAGGAGAAACAGTGACATTCTGTCAAGTGAGACATGAACATACATATAGTAAGCTATGCAGATGTCACTAGGAGTCCATAGAAGCTGTGTAAGTCTGCATGGCAGGTCGGCTCAGTATTCCAGGGTAACTGCAAGGAAACATGCATGCAAACATAGCTACTGTAAGGTGGGCTGCATGTAGTCCATTGTACAACAAACAAGCTGTACCACTTTCAGTAGGTAACACTGCAAATGCTCACCAGCTGACATATGAATACCTATGTCACCAAAGGTGATACTTACCAGACCATGGACAGAAATGACATGGTCAGACACGCTGCATCCCACATGAACACATATCACAAGCAACACAGACCTCACAAAGTCAGTGTTCTTAACAGGCACAGCCCATAAGGCCAAACACAATGTGTGACACACCTATAATAGCTGATGCCATAGTCAGACACACTGACGTCCCACTCTCCAGACTGAGCAAGGTGAGGGTCACATTTAGCTACCTGTCGGGTGATAGAATGTGCCACATAACACAAGCACTCAGGTCACTCCACAGCAGGTATAAGTATGAGGCAGACATTGTCCATGCTGGTGTGAACAACCTGAGACGTACCTCCCTGGACCACATGGAAAGAGACACAGAGGAGCTCTTACATCACCCTCTCAAATTCAGGAATCCCACACAGCCTTCATGACGACACAGGAGTATAGATTTCCCTGCAAACACCATCATACTGGGTGACTTCAACTACCCAAACATAGACTGTGAACATTACTCAAGCCACAATACCCAAGCTCTAGGGTTCCCATAGTTCAGAAACTCTTTAGCTATGGAACAAGTAGTCAACATTCCCACAAGAGGGGAAAATATACCAGACCTGATCATCACAAACATGAGTACAAAATGCTCACCACTTGAAGTATATCCCTCATTGTTGCAATCAAACCATATACTAATCACACTGGAGTACTGGATCCCCCACATATGCAAACCTCAAACACATCTATGTGTGTGCGGGAAATGCCCCTATTAGCAACTGTGAAAGTACACTACAGGATGCAGATTCCCCTTTTGAAACACTGATGATGTCGGCACTCTTTAACTATATTACCTGAATTAAAGCTACCCAGTAATTCGTATAGTGCGCTCTGCTAATGTGTCTGTCTCTAATGTCATAACATAGTTATGTAGGGGTTTGAATCCTGCAAAGGGAATGTATGTGAGTTAGTGTGAGTGGGGTTTGTGTGTGTGCATAATGCTGTGAAGGAAAAGTGCCTTTTGCCAGCTGGGAGAACACACTACAGGGTGCACATCCCTCTTCCTAAACACAGATGATGTCAGCACCCTCTAAGTACAGCATTAGAAAGAACTTCTCCCACTAATGCAAATAGTGCACTCTGCTAATGTGTCTGTCTCTAGTGTCATAACACAGTTAGGTAGGGGTTTGAATCTTTCAAATGGAAAGTATGTGTTTTAGTGTGTGTGCACAATGCTGGGGGTGGGATGTGGCTTTTGCCAAATGGGGCTACGCACTGCAGGGTGCACATTTCCCTTAACAAACAGTGATGTTGACAGCACCCTATACAAACAACATGACAACAGACAACTGCCAGTACTCAGTATAGTGCTACATGCTACTGTAACACGCACATGTACCAGAACATACCTAGATAGTGTTTTGAAACCTGAATGTGGCAAGTGTGTGGATGTGGGATGTTTCTGTGTGTGCATTTCCATATGGAAAACATGTTGGATGTGGCAATCAGGGAACCACAGTACCTGATGCACATTACACTTTTAAACTAATGAGGTTGCCTGCACCCTGTGACTACAGGTAGAGAGGGGGAATTCGGTAGTAATCCAAATAGTGCACTTTTCAAATGTGTACCTGTCATGTGTCGACAGCTACTCATGTAGGGTAATAAATAATGGAAATGGCAGGTGAGTGTGCATGTGTGGGGGTAGCAGGGTGTGTGTAAATGCATGTGTGACAGAACAGATACATATAGCTAAATCTACAATACAGCACATGATGCACATTCCCATAGTCAATGGTAGCATGTGATGGTGTGCAGGTGGTACACTTTGGTAAGTAGTATGGGTGCAGATAACAATTCAGGACATTCATACAGTTACTGCAGCAGGAATGCTGGGATTTACACACAATCATAGTGGAACAGTGAACAGTTACCAACATGTTACTACTTATACACATCTATGTAGTCACCCTGTGCATCAGCAACATGTTTACCTTTTCCTGCACTGATGTTGTAGTATGCAGGAGGTGGCACAGTGTCATCATATGCACAGGGTGTTGGTTAGGTATGCCCAAGCCAGCCACTGGTATCACCAATTGACATGTGTGTGTATGTGTGTTTGTGAGGGGCAGCAGTACAGGGTGGACCAGTGTTGGTGCAGTGTGTGTGTGTATGTGTTTGCCCTAGGTGTTAAATTTCTGCATGTCTGTAAGCACGCACACAGTCCCACATAATGGCTGCCATGTACAGGGTTTTGTGGACAGCCACAGACTGCACCTGTCAGGTCATCCAGATCAGTGTCTGTGGGCACGGACATGGTACCTGTGCCTGGCAGGGGTGCTACGGACCGTATCCGGTACTAACCCAGACTGGGTACTGTCATCGGAAGCAGGTGTGTGTTGACTGGACACAGTTCCCTGTTGGGACTGTCCAGAGCCACGTGCACGTGGTCTCCTGGGGCGTCCTGATGACAGCACTAACCCAGCATTGCTGGGGCTGGTGCTGGCACTTGAGGTGCGTGAGTGGGCCTGTTGTCATCCGCGGCAACTGCCAGCTGGTGCTGTTGCCGGCATACGGCCACGTCGGCGCTGCAAACGCACACCATCGCCCTGGCCCATGGACATCTGGTTGTGGAGCAGCTGTTGTATGTCCCCACAATGTCTGTCAATGACATCTGTGAAATTACGAATAGCATTTGCAATGTCACGCATGCCATCTGTCATGGCTGTGCAACATGCTGTCAGCTCCCTCAGACCCTGTCTGGTGTACCTTTCCATACGCGCCTGTGCCTGCATAACAGTCTGAAACATAGTGGAGGTTGACATACCTCATTGGGCACGTCGGCCAGAGGCAGTACGGCCACGGATGCCCCCACGAGAACCCATGGGCGACTGTCTGCATGGTACCATTGGAGGACCCTGCTCATGGCTGCTTTGTGGGGATGCATGTACCACATTTACCACATTACCCTGATCTATGCCCAATGCATACTGTCCATCACCTAGGGACAATGGTGACAAAGGATGTAACGGCAGGATGACTGTGCGCATTGAAGGGGTTGACAGCTGTGTACTGTCAATTGGCTGACCAATGGTGGACCCAGACACACCTTCCTCCACCATTATAGACATTTCATCATCATCAGTACCTTGGGCACAAGATTCAGGTTCCCTGCTGCAGGTCAGCAGAGCAGCACCAGAACCTATGGGAGGAAAACAGGGAACACAGGTTACAGTCTCAACACATATTTTACGGTGATGCACTTCAATACAAATGCACACATTGAGAAATGGACACATGCACTCATGGACACATGCACACATGGGCACAGGCACACTTGCACACATGCACACCCCACAGTACACACACACATCAGTACTGAGTTACACTACTCTTACTAGTATTAACTTGAGTATTGCAGGTATTATTAAACACACTCACCAGCATGTATACTACAGAGTTACACTACTCTTACTAGTATTATAAAATGTTTTTCAGGTAATGATAAACACACTCACCAGCATGTATGGCCTGCCTCATTGCTAGATGGGAGGGACCTGGAAATATGAAGAAAGTAATGTCAGTGGGCACAAGTGTGCCATTTGTTTTGCATATGATACAGTACAGTAGTACACCAGTTCCCTTATACACATCAGCTGCTCATAATGTCAGTATCACACATGCACAATTACATATCATGATGACAGATACATACCACGTGCACACCTTATGCATGCATGAAGTAACAGTGTACAGAACAGTCATATGTACATATGGCATCTTACCTGCACGCTCAGTGTCTTGCTGCTGTGTGGATCCAACCTCCATCATGATGCAAGTCTGATGCTGTTGTTGTTCTGGGGTTGGATCCATGACACTTAGCAGTAGCCCCTCCTGTCTGGTGAGGGGGGGATGTGTGGCCACCCCCCCACCTGTGGCAACCTGTTGCCTGCGGATATCTGCAGCACACTGGCGGACATTTCTAATCAAATCACTGCAGTGATGTCTCACCTGCTCATATGTCTTATCATGCATGCCAACAACATTTATCCTGCTGACAAGGTTTTGCCACAGTGCAGACCTCTCCTGCTGATTCTGGGTGGTGCGTGAAAACAGGATGTCATAGTCACGCACCAGGCTCTGGTGGATCACTTCGTCCTCTGCAGCAGAGTAGGCAGGGTTCCTTTTTGGAGCCATATCTCCCTGGAAAAGTACACAAACAGGATATCAGCAGAGTATGTCAGCAATATATAGTACACATTCTATACATAAAGTATTAAATTGTAGTTATTACTGCTTGGTTGTAACTTGATTAAAGTGTAGCTATCATTCTAAGTCTTTTGGATTAAGCACTTGGCCTTCAGACCAGTTGTTTTACATTAGGAAGGTTTGTGGCAAGCACTGTGGTGGCAGGACAGGTAGCTTTCATCCTTCTAAGTTGGGAACTGCTGATTGAGAGCCCAGTGTCCAAATGCATTAGTTCTGGTATAAGCAGTTGGGCTTCAGGCCAGTTATTTAACATTAACAAGGTTTGTGGTCTGCACTCTTGTGTGAGAATAGGCTGTACTCTGCCATTCATAGCCGGGAACTTCTGGTTTAAGGTTTATAGTGCCTGCATATTTGAACTGTATCTTACTGACATTGGTACACCTTGTTTGCTGTAGCATACACTACATCCAAGCCTCCTGAATCTAGCTTTGTTTATATGCTTGTTATTTGTTAGCTTGTTATTTCACTGGTACGCTAATTCCACATAATACACAGCTTCTCAGCACTTCTGTGAATCATTACTGATATCTGCATTGCTTACTGTACTTATTTCCTTTTTACACTTGACAGAAAGTGACTGCTTGTCGTTTTTGCATTTACTTAATTGTAACACATTGCACTTAAGTTACCTGGCACTTGCTCACTGAAGCTATTATATCAGTCAGCAGTAGAAATTAATATCAGTACACCCTCACTCCCCACTGGACCTTGTTTTCAATTATTACGGAATTCACAATAGTATTCTAGCATGTCCAAAGGTCAGTTGTCAATCTCCTCTCCAGTCCAGCTGGTGAGTGTGGTAATCCAGAGGCAATGTTATAACAGCCTCATGTACACAGACAACCCCCTCCTCCTAACAACAAATTCAAACACATGTGAGTGATGCAACCATATACCAAACTGGAGGCTAGGCTCTCTCTACTCAATACTGCCATAACCAGTCAGGTGGAGAAGGAAACCACACTCACTACAATTCCAGTCTTACATAGACCTACCACGACAGCAAATCAAACACATAATCACACAAAAACATACTCGGAGGCTCAAAATAAAGATCTGCCTAAGCAGCAGAGACCTCCAAAGCAGACACCCAAGCAACCGCTACCTCAAAACCAAACACGTGCAACACATATCTCACAAAGCCAATGTGCTGAACACTCACAGCCCTTAACAGTAAACAACACACCTCATACACTTGTAATAGGTGACTCTATCATCAGGCACACTGACGTCACGTTCATCAGGCTGAACGAGGAGAGAGTCACAGTGTGCAGCCTGTCGGGCACTACGACCCACCACATAACACAAGCACTCAAGTAACTCCAAGGCAAGTACAAATATGACTCACTCATTGTCCATGCTGGTGTGAATGACCTGACACATACCTCCCTGGACTACATGAAAAGAGACAGAAAGGAGCTCTCTGAGCATGTAGCCCAAGACAGTATGACCCTGACCTTGAGTAGCATCTTACCCTCACCAAGAATGATGCCACAATATCAAGGCAAGATGATCACTTTCAACAATTGACTCTAGTACTGGTGTCATTCAAAGGTGATCCAATGCCTGTCAGCTTGGGATGATATGCTGTACAAGCCACGATGCTTTGCTAGGGACAGCTTGCACCTGTCACCCCTGGGCTTTTGGATTTTGGCAAAGGCTTTTGCTACACCCATAGTGCCTTTATTAGGCAAGGCTCATAAGGCAAACCCACATCCATACGTATCACAAAGGATGAGGAACTAAGAGTAATGCTACTCAACACCAGGAAGTCTAAACCTCAAGATACACGCACTCAAAACTCTACTTAGCATTATGGACATCGATATCTGTGCAGTAACAGAAACCTGTTTCAGGTTTCCCAAGAGCACACCAGCACTACCAAGTTATACCTGTTACCATTCTTGTTGGCCCCAACACTTGGACCAAACAAAAGGAGGGGGAGTATCAATATTCATCAAAGATACCCACACCTCCACATTGGTGGCAAAGTACCACATAGGTGTTAAGCCATTAAGTACAGAAGAAGTAAGTGGGGACCTGGGGAACAAACTTGATAGCAATCTGTCATTTGACAACCATGTGGCCAAAGTGGATTGGAAAACATGTTATATAGCCCAGCTAATCATGAAGGGATTCACATGTACATCAGGGGAGGTCATTGTGCCTCTTTACTCATCCCTCATCAGGCCTATAATTGAGTACAATGCCCCATTTTGGGATGTACCTAACCAGACACCTACAGCAACTGGAAACACCCCAACAGTACCTCATCAAGAGGATCAAAGGGCTCAAACAGATGCCATATGCTGCCCAGTTAAAGAAAATCCAGCTGGACTCAGTGGCATACTGCCTGTTCAGAGGTAGTCTGTGCCTGCCATATACAGCCATGTCCAACCCAGAAGTAATGAACATGCTGCACCTCAGGAAATCAAAATCCCATACAGCCACACGCTCAAGAGACCTGAACCTTAGCACTGAAATAAATAGGACATGCTGGAGGGACAGATTCATAACCCAGAGGCTCCCTTCACTCTGTAATGAACTCACAGTACAGGTTAGGCAGAGTCCCTCATTGACTCTCTTCCATAGGAATCTGGATGAGTGGATGGAGATCATAGTTGTACCCTGGGTATCACTTCTATGTCACTGTTAGACAGAGGCACAGTATACTAACCTCGGAAAAGGGCATAGCAACATACATTTTAATTGGGTGGCAAAAGACAAACACATTCTGCTAGGCTTATCAATGCCCTAGGGCAAATAGCCTAGTATGAACCTATGAACCTATGTGTACTGCTATACTACTTCTGCCATATGTTGCATGTGTGTGTGTTGTGGGGATGCGCAGGTAATGGCCAGATATTTCTGCACAGGCAACACTTCTGAAACACTCTGGGTGTTCATCCCAACATACTGTATGTGTGTTGCCATCCAACACTGTGATGTGGACACACATTACTCAGCCTGGATATACATATCCCAACAACACCACAAGCACAGTACACTACCTTGCTATGTATGTATGTAATTACACAGTTATTCACTAGTTAGGACTGTGATGCTATCCATGCAGCCCACTGGGCCAGTGGAAGCCACAACACACACTGCTGGCCCCTTTGCAAAAGCTTACCACAGACATCCCACATAGTGCATGTAATGTGCACACACATATCTAACCCAGACCGTATACACACCACTTATTTATCCTGTCCAGTGGACTACAGATACAGGCACATTGTATAACAATAGCAGGAGGCTACTGCAGCACAGAGCAGATTCACATGAAGGCAAGGCATCTGTGGTCAGCAGTGGTAAGATGCTTCACATTCACCAAATGCACAGATATTGGCAACATTGTTGCAGACAGTTTAGGTGCAGGTATCCCCACATTCTCCTACACAAGTGGAATTAGTTATCACAGATGAATGTAACCTCCCTATCATCTCACATGTCCAGGTGAGGGCCACCCTCAACATTGCAGAACACACAGCATCACTGTTACAAAATGGTATCCCTGGATGTGTGATACGTTCACCCCTAGAGGACATAGCACCACATTACAGACTGATATTAAACCCTGGCCATACTACAGGATATGTACCTGAACAGTGCCATACATACACAGTGGTCCCACACCAATGAGGAGGAACCTCTACTGACCCTGGGAACTACTGCATCATATGCATAACTGGCCTTGTGTTCTAAGCTATGGAAGTTTTAAGTATGGAAGACATGTACAGCAATATTACATATGTATATATATCAGGACTATGTACACACAACCTATCTCATGGACACACCTATAGATAGTGAACTATGATACATTTGGAGGTTTCATAGTAAACACAGTATTAACCTGCTACTTTGCATTACCTGTGTTTGTGTCAGCTGTTGCTGTGTCACTGGTGCTACTTGCTGTTTGCTGCTGCTGCTGCTGCTGGTTTTGTTGCTGTGATGATGCAGTTTTTTTTATCACTGCCTTTATTGCTTTCTTTCTTTCTTTCTTTTTTTCTCTCTCTCTCTTTCTCCGTCGGTTTGGTGCAATGAATGTATTGCATGTGTGGAGTGTTAGTACTTGATGCTTTTGTAGGTATCTGCATAGGTCCATGTGATGGCCTCTGCACCAATTGTAAGGCAGCATTTGCTAATTGCATGCAGCCAGTTGTGTACTGATTGCATGTCTCACTGTGATTTCAGGACAGTGCTATAAAAGGGTATGTGAGATAGGCATTGCCCTTTCAGACTGTAAGGGCGTGGACCATGCTGCTATGCTGTCGACAGTGTTCTGTGAGTGTGAAGGTTAGTAAGTCTCTCATGATTCATGCTGTGTTGTAAATTCAGGTTGCTGCATTTCTCTCACCTGTTCCCTGTAACGAGTGTGTATGCATACTGACACCTACAACTATATTTCATATGTATTAATATATATATATATATATATATATATATATATATATGTGTGTGTACATATACATACTTTCATATATGTACATTAGCTGACATTATTAAGTACAAGCTAACAATTAGCAGGGCTGTTTCTGTTAACACTAAACTAGTATGGGAATCCAGTAATTAGGACAGTAAAAGTCTACTTGACATGCTTTGGGTAGTACACATCCTATATTGCCTTTATCTTCATTCCTACTATTACATGTTCTACTTATTTTAGCACTATATTCCTGTATGAGAGTCATGGCTTAGTGGTAGGTCATACAGACTAATGTTACAACGGTCGTGTGGTAAGGCCTAATAGTATGCTTTTATTTTGCTCTCAAATTGAGTACAGGGCCCATCAATCAAAGTGCTGAAGGCACCTTTAAGCAGTTAAAAGGGTTAGTAAGTCTCACAGGAGTCAGGCTGTGTTGCAGATTCTGGTTGCTGCATTTATCTTCACTGTTTCCTGTAGTGAGTGTGTATGAATACTGACACCTACCACTATATTTCATATGTATTAATATATATATATATATATATATATATATATATATATATATATATATATATATATATATATATATGTACATATAATACTTTCATATATGTACATTACCTTACATTATTATGTACAAGCTAACAATTAGCAGGGCTGTTTCTGTTAACACTAAACTAGTATGGGAATCCAGTAATTCGGGCATTAAAAATCTACCTGACATGCTTTGGGTACTACACATCCTATATTGCCTTTATATTGATTCCTACTATTACATGTTATATTTATTTTAGCACTATGTTCTTGTATGAGAGTCATGACTTAGTGGTAGGTCATACAGACTAGTGTTACCAAGGTTCTGGGTTCGAGACTGGCAGTGGGAATTTATTTTTCTTTCGAAATGAGCACAGGACCTGTCAATCAAAAGTGCCAAAGGCACTTTTAAGCACTTAAAACCAGGTCTGCGCTCGTTTGCGTGGAGCTCACGCATGCGCACTGGCAGTTAGCTCCGCGCACACAAGCACACACCCGCGCTATTTTCTTTGAAAGAAAAGAAAAAGGGGTGACAGGAAAGTGGTGAAAAAGGGGTCACAAAGAGGGTAAGACAGTAGGGAAACAAGCTTGGGATTTGCAGGAGGGATGTAGGTGAGGCCCATAGCTGCCCATGTCTTTCTCAGCAACAGCTGTGCATTTGTATGTAATTTGGTGTGACATTTGAAACCTTCCACCCCTGAGAGAGGTGTCAGGACAACATTAATACCTGTTGTACAGCCAATTGTAATTAACAGTTTCAATGTCCAGCGGACATGTGTGCAACATGGACAGCTATGTATGGGGCGTAATTTTTTTGTGGGTACAGAGTGCCCTTTTTTTTTTTTCTCAGGTGAGAGTGGTATGTCAGGTGAAGGTAGTCGGTGTAGCTGGGGAGGTAGGTTGGGTAGGTTAACAGACAAGACAGACAAGACGCATACAGGGGCGGTGTATGACACATGTGGGGGTTACACAATTGACGGGGATGGAGGTTGGGATATCCAGGGCACATGAGCCCACAGATGGCAACAGTGGAACTGATATCCCCACCCATAGGCAGTTGCCACTGTTCCTTCACAGCCCAGGACGGGGCTGTGCTGGGGGCTGTGCAGGCGGGACAACGGGCATGCCCGTAAGCTGTGCCACCCGGGCCTCAAGCTGGTGTAGGGGCCCAAGAACAGAGTCTTGAATCTCCCTTCGCACCACAGACCGGACACCTTGGAGGGTGAGTGGACGGGCTCCACCGGCCATGCTTGCAGAGGGGGGACAGGCCCCATCCCCTGCAGCGCTTCCACCCAAAGGTGGCACAGGGCCACCGGAGGATGGTCCGGCCTGGGCACTAGTGCCAGGTGCAGTCGCCAGATGAGGTGGGAGAGGTAGGTGCGCTTGGACCCACCTTCCCAAGCGTTCTAGGTTTGTGAGTATGTTATGTTAGTTTGGGTTAGTAGCATATTATTCCATTCAAATTAGTTGTAACAGCATGCATTGGTATTCCCATTAAACAAACACCCAGATATTAACACCATTGAACAACAGGCATATCAATATCACATGCATTATTTGAACAGAAATACACAATCAAACAACATGCAGGGTTGATTAATGGCAACAGGCCATCAGGTTTGCAGGTATGAACAGGGCACATGCAACAACGGACATGCATATATTTTTGAAACAACAGGACAAATGTCCATGGTTAATGAAATGTTCACATACCAATATTTAGTGAGTTTTTTAATTTGCAATTATAGGGTGGGGTGGAGAAAGAAAATGATGACACATTCATAAATTATACATTAATATACATTTGTAATAGAAACACAATTAACTTGTGGGTGATAGTTTCCAAATGATTTTTAATTGACTGTCATGCTAGACCTGTTACAGATACATCACTATCCTAGTTATTTTGAATTTGATCAGATACATCATTCTGCTACACTTTGATGACAGGGCAGGGGACAACTATGGATGTTTAGTATGTCAGACAATCATTCATTCTATCTGAAAATTGTTGACTGTCATCACCATATACAGATTTTGGCTTAAACATTCAAGATTCAGACACACTGAAATCAGTTTGGGATGTTAATTTTTAATTCCCACATGCATTTAGTTCTGTAGAACCACACTGAGGCTTATATATTCAGGAGTTATTACTACTTTATTTATTGATACATGACCCTTTCTGTCACTCTCACACATCCTGCTATTTCACAGTTCAGGTTGGTACTTCTAGGCTTTGTTCACATATTAGACCTGTGGTGATTCAAACACTTTCCAGCAGCCTCACTTCTGTCATGATTCAGCATTTCAACAGGGATATATCTCGCATGTGATTAACTCAGCTTCTGAAGCTGTACTCTTGAGACTACTGCAGGTTATACTACATTTAATTAATGGTGGGACATCTGTATTACAGAACTATTTATTTCTATCAATTATATTTCCAGTTTCACTTGCATACTGATGAACTTGTTGCAGCCATACCTGCAGACTTTCACTTGTTGCTTGCACATTCTATTACTTTTAATCAATACACTGCAGTGTTCTGCTACGTGCTACACTATAATATTTATTTACAAGTACTAGGTGGGGTTACTAACCTGCATGGTGGCGCAGCCGCACCAGCCTGCGGTCATGTGCCCTGCGATTCGCAGAGCGGACACCTGCAGCTGTAATACAAAACAAGTAATATTGGAATACACATCTCCATGGTATCAGCTAGTTGAATTCCTTACATACATAAGTAAAATGTAACTTACTCAGTAGTGGGGCGTTGGGCATATCCCAGGCCTCCTGGATCCATTGGGTCAACTGGTCTTCTTTACGTCGCTTTAGGTCCACATGGTGGTAATGGACCTGCTCACCAGTACGTGGAATCCCAGTAGCACTAGTGAGATCATGAGCCAACTGGTCCCATGCCTCCGCCCTGTATGCTCCCCATGAGACCTGGCCCTGCATGAGTTGGGCCTCATGATGGTGAACTAGGAGCCAGACCATGTATCTGGACTCCTCAATGCCCCACTGCTGTGCTCGAAAGCAACGTCCCTCCCCTACTCCACTCATTCTGCCTGCAGGTCTATTCTACAATCGTTTATGCCGTGTATTCCCTCCTATGGGGCTTATATATGCCGATTTTCCTGCACATTTCTATGATTGGCCGTTTTGGAACTGTATCTACTTCACAGAAACTGCTTTATCATGCCCCATTTTGGATTACATCCTATATATATATGCTATTTCTGCATTTCTAAGTACTGCTGTCATGGCTTAGTGGTTTAGTACCTTGACTCTAGTGCATGGTATCCTGGGTTCAAATCTGACCACTGATTTTTAATTTTTATGACTGTCTAGAAATGAGTTCAGGACCTGTCAATCAAACATGCCAAAGGCACTTTTAAGCACTTAAAACCAGGTCTGCGCTCGTTTGCGCAGAGCTAACGCATGCGCACCGGTGGTTAGCTTGTGGGCGCGGCATGCACCTCCGCGCAAATGGTGTGCGCTGGGTTAAACCTTAATTGGCTAGTAACACTCATGTTAAGCTAAGCACAGCTAGTTGCACACAGTTTGAGCCTGTTAAATCAGTGCTTAGTTACGGGCAAGCAATTTGCAGCCTTTGAAACACTACTCAGCTACGGGCACTCTGTCTCACAGCAGCTTAGCTATCAGTACATTTCTAAATATTTTTATTATTGTATTACTTGAAAATATATGCTCCATTTCATTTCATTTTACAAAAGGAAATACTTTTACATTTGTACAATACTGTCAGGGGCCTTTTTAGTGCTTATTTACAAAAAAAAAAGGTTGTTGTATGGGCTCGAACCTTGCCTGCCTGCTCTTAAGCCGACAACTCTACCGCTATGCTATTACTTCTTGGCTTACTTTGCATATTTAGTTCTTATATCCTTTTCCACTGATTGCTAACTGCAGTTGCGCTAGTAGCACACCCGCGCACATGAGCGCATGCAGTAGCAAACATTTATGGGGTTTTAAAAAAAATAAAACAGTTTTCATTTTCATTTTATAACATCTGTTCACTTTTTACATTGCTGGTCTGTGGGGGCATGTGTTGTGTAGTGTGTTTATTCACATTTCCATGGCCTCTCTCGTGGCTGTTTACTTTCTGCCATTCTAGACTTCCGGGGGCGTGTCCGCTTGCAGGGCTTAGCCTACGGACACGCCCCCTACTGTCTTACATGGACCGTGTAAGAGTTACAGTGTGATTCAGCATGCCTCATGCACCTCATGCATATGCATGACATGCTGACATCACACTGTTTAACTGCAGCCTCCGTGTAAGAGTTATAACTCTTACACAGAGGCTTCCTGAATTTGGCCCAGCGTAAATCACAACAGCTTCCTTTTCCAAGTTGTTAATACCTTGGCCAAAGACTCACTACAGGGATTAACCAATCTGTTACTTGAAAAACACGAACTTGAGTGGCAAATTAGATTGAACTCCAACAAAGGACTTGGACTAAATTCTCACATGTCTATCAATTGCTTGCTGAACTTAAGAAAACTGAACCATCTCAACTTTTATTAATTTAGCATCTGGACTTTTGATTAAAGTTGTAATGTGTTTTGTTTTTCACTATCCATAAGCATCAAAACTAATGTTTTTATTTTTTATTTTCATAATTGTTGTTCTCATATGTTTATTAACCTCTTAGTATTTCTTGTTTTAAATAAACTACTCTTCTGGGTAGGTCTGATGAAGCTATCCAGGAGAAAGCGCATGCTCAAGAATACAAAAAGCCCTGAGACACAATGTTTTTTTTCCCCGCCTTGTTTTTCAGCTCTAAAACATTTACTTCTTGCTCCTTAAATGCCTTTAGATATTGTCATTACTATTAATCATGAATATTATAGGCAAGTATTTGAATAGTATTTGAAAAATTACAACAAGAAATTGTAATGTTTAAACAGCTTTTTAAATAATTTTGATGTTTTTTTCTTCTATAGTCAACGTTCTAACCCACATGCTTTCACCACTCCAATTGTCCCACCCTACCGTACCATCCACAAGCACTGCTTTTACTTACACAATCCTCCCAACACTTTTCTTCAGCTGTCTTTACTTATTTTTTGCCCTGCCAACCAATTTTATCCCAAATCCGCTTACCTGTACTTGAAACACTTCCCCCACCTGTATCTTCCTTTACTATGAAATCACTTGTCCAAATAGTTTGCTTGTTTCTATTTCACTTAATAACAATTCTACCACCACATTACCTGTCATCTATCCACACACTAACTTCATTATTGCCACAGCAGTTTAATTTCACTGTTAGTCCCACAGCATGCTTTTATCGGGCTTCACCCCAGCATGTTTTGTGCTGAACTATATGTCTTCACTGTTAACCCAGGTTCACTTTTCCCTCTCTTAGATTTTTTTAAGATAAAGGACTTACTAGTTAATCATAGCTGCACCCTCAGCATACATCCCCCCTGCTCCTCCCACCCCACAATCCCAGGCCAATCACCACTCTTCGTGGCTCCCTTGCTCCACCCCTCACCCGATCAGAATTAGACTAGGACTCGTTACACCCTCAGACATACCCACACAATCTCATCACTCACACCACTCCCCCCATACCGACTGGCCATCAGCCTCCAATGTATTGATTTTCCCCATGCCCCCACAGATGTTTCCACACCCCCTACCCTACATCAGCCCAATTTGTTGCCCTGCCCCATTTACACAACCCCTTGAGATGACTGGCTAAGAGGTTCAATCACTCGCTTCACGTCAACACTCCGATTCTCACATCAACAACCACTCGTCATCCACACACTTCCCCACGACCATTAGTCAGTGTTTTTCAAATTCGAATCCACCATCCATTTACAGTAATTCCCTCCTATTTCCCTACACACACACACACACACACACACACACACACACACACACACACACACACACACACACACACACTCAGACTACACCCCCACCCGCACCAGCTCAGAATACCGCTATTCTAATCCATCCCGATTACTTTAAGCTAGTTTTAGAAAAGTTATTTTATGAAAACAAGTTAGTTCTTTGGAGAACGGAAGCAACCATAAGAAGCTGCAGTTTTTTACTGATGCACCAACACACAAAAATGGTTATATATAAACCCACATAAATGTACGAATTATTATTAAAGTCTTTTTTAATGTGCGCTCACCTACCAGTTTGTCAAATAAAAGGATTTCCAAGCTTCAATGTGATGTCTTTTTTTCTGGAAAAGCATTTTATGTATATTTATTTTTATTTTAAACTTTATTTGTGATTTTCAAATTGTAACAAATTTTGAGTTTGGAACTACGTTATCACAAGGCTAGCTTTATTGGAACTCATTTTCCAATACATTTTCCTTATTTTTTTTTTTTTTTAGTTAATAACAAGCACCTTGCTGCTCACTAACCTTGCAATTTAAGGGTTTAGGGGACATTTGTGTTACCGCAATTAAGACCCTGCGGTCTGCGTGCCTACGATTCAGTTTTTTGCCTTGGAATCAAAGAAAGGAAAAGCCCACCTGCATTTTTTAAGCTTAACTTCTCACATACTTTGTAGATAAATTTGTCTACGACTGCATTACATACCACAGATACAGAGAAATCTGTAATTTACTCTGTGAGGTACTGCTGTCAGTTCTAGACAGGCAATTAATTCTGCTGCTACAAAAAGACAGAAAGCTGTGAGACTATTTCCTTATCTTTACTACAGAGATAAGGAGAAATTAACACTGATTCACAGCTTCTTCCTATGTAGTCATGCCTTTCATAGAAAAACAAAGCAATAAGCTCAGTTAAGGATTTAAAGGCAGTTGTCATCTCTTCTGACAAATGTTCATAAGCAGCATCAGAGCACTGAAATGCTAAGCTTTTTAATGCTGGTTATTTATACTTCTTTATATATTAAGATGACTTAGTAGTATCAAAGATTCCTGTGACGTTTAGAGGAAAGTCAGAAAATATTTTTCTTCTAAAATATCAACACATTTACCATTGTCAACCGCCCCCTACCCCCCCCCCCCCATAGACAAGACAGAACTGTGGATCTACTTTGGAATCTAGAACATTCAAAACTTCAAACTTCATATGGTTGAGACCAAAACATGAAAGTTTTGAAAGTTCAAAACTTCAATAAAAAAATAAATAAAAACGTTTTTTTACATTTATGCAGGGGGCAAGCTCCCCTACACTCCTAACACCCCCTGCTAATTAAATATACCAACTCCGAGATTGCACTACAGTGAAGAGAATGGTAAATTTCCCATTCCATGCTGTATGGTGATCTCTGGAGAAGGAAAGACTTGTGGCACCCTTATCAACTAAGTGCACTGATGCTGTTTATAAAAAGGTATTTTATGCTTTTTTTGTGACTTCCTAACAGAGATGGATGCAGATCAATGGTAAGAAGACACCCACTGACTTTGAATCAGCCCTTATGCATTGCTTTCTATTCCCCTCAACAGCAGTAACTGTCAGCTGTACATGATGTAGCAAAGATCATTTACTGCAGTGAGAGTTTTCACACCGCATGATTAGAATGTCAGGGAAGATCTGTCATTTCCTTTAGAACTACAAAATAATCCCTTTAAAATGCCTACTATTTAACCACTTTCTCTTGCTGGAAGTATCTAACAGCTATGTATAACATAGAACAAGCTCTGACATATGCATAAATTGGCCTCAATCAAGGAAATACAGAAGTTCTGTTATAGAAGGTGTGTTAGATGACAACGCTTCACATTCCTGCCATTCTGTCTTAATGGCATGAGGAAACACTTCCCTGGGCCTATCATGATTCATATAAACAGGACTGAAATGTATTTTGGGAAGAAGAAGAAATGAAAGCAAGAAAACAAGATTATGTTACTCTGGCATGTCCCATCGATATTTTATGGGAAACACATTAAAATTGTAAAACAAGCACCTGGAGTGATTTTGAGCCATTAAAACAGCTAAGAAAACAAAGCTAGAATGACAAAATATGTTTTTGAGTTCTAAGGTGGAGTCTTTTTTTAGGGCAAGTTAGCATTTGTGTTATGGCCCATCAGGATAGCAATGATCACAGTACTCCTTACTGAGAACCACTTATTTTACTAAAGGTATTGATGAAAACCGCTGGTTATGTCACTTACTGTTATACATAGATCCTTGCATAATAGCATTCTGAATCATTACCTGACTCTATATACTTTTAATTAGACATTTTTGCCACCCTTGTCAAGAATACTGCTTTTTTCCTAAACAGAGAAATAAAACCAACAACAAAACAATTTTAACACTTTTCTGATTTTGCAATACATCTCCAATTTCGCATCTTTTTTATTGTATATCATGGGAATTACAGTCAGCCAATAATTCAACATATTTCATACTTCCTGTCATTCAGAAAAAAAATGAACCTTGATGCAAACTCATTTTTCTATTTACTTTTGAACTTCACTTGTTAGGCCTTGTATGTTTGCCTTGTCCTTAGTATTTTTTTTTCTGGTTGCTGAGGATTACAGTCAGTTGGGGATGACATGACATTAGCGTTTTATACTTCTCATTGTTCGAAAAATGCAAGCTAATGCAAAATCTGCTATTCTGTTATTATGGATGTTGGGGGCTTCATGAATGTATAATACCACACCAGCGTATTACTGCCGTAAACAAAGACGTTATGTACTCACCATAACATTCCATGTTTCTTGTCCATTCTTACTGGTTGGGTTCGGAACTGATCCTCTGTTCCGACACGGCCACATACTAAAGCTTGAGGTCTTCCACTGGTTCATGGCTGTATCCTTATCCCCTCATGCTGTAGTGAAACTCCCCAGATCTTGTTTGCTGATAACTGTAAGTACCTAAGGTACTATCAAATATATCACAAGAAGACAATGAAGAAGGTCATAGACACACTTGCCAGAAAATAACCTCTTTGTTTTCCAGGAGCCATTGGTAGAGGGATAGGAGAGTGGGATGTAAGAATCAAGGCAAGATGGACAACAAACATGGAATGTTACGGTGAGTACATAACTTCTTTATGTTATGTTGTTCTACCTCACCTTCAGTCTTACTGATTGGGACAACGTCCCTAGCACCATATATCTTGGGTGGCTCATGGCATTATATTTTTCAGGACAGTAGACCCAAAGGAGGCCCGGTTCCTGGAGGCCAAATCTACTTTGTAATGAGTTATAAAGGTATGAGATGTTGCCCAAGTCGCAGCAGCACAGATGGTATCAAGTGGTAGTCTAGCTCTAAAAGCAGAAGAAGTTGCCATGGCTCTTGTAGAATGAGCTTTGACTTTAAAAGGGGAGAATCATGTTATTAGATTTATATATAAATGTGACACAATCTCAGAGCCATTTTGAAAGAGTGACCTTAGATATAGGGGCACTTTTCTTTTCTTCTGAGAATGACACAGACAACTGATCAGATTTTCTGTAATCCTTTATTCTATGCAAGTAGAAACGTAATTGCCTATGTATGTCCAATTGATGAAGCTCATATTCTGCCATGTTGCAATGGTTTGGGAAGAAAACTGGTAACTCTATGGACTGATTTAGATTAGAATCTGAACATACTTTTGGCAGGAAGGATGGGTTTGTTCGAACAGAAACCCTATATTTATGAAAAATCATATATGAGGGTGAATCGATTAAACTTGCAGTTCTGAAACTCTTCTGGCAGAAGTGATTGCTACCAACATATTTGTTTTCCATGTTAAAAATTTTAGATCACATGATTACGCAGGTTTAAAGGGAGGAAGGATTAAGCAGGTGGTTTAGGTCCCATGGTGGTAAGGGTGTTTTTATGGTTGACCTTAACAAATGAGTACCCTTCAGGAAGGTTTTGGATAGTTTGTGTGACATTAAGTTAGGGGCAAAAATCGCTATGGAAATTGGATATTGCTGCTAACTGTACAGGAATGGTAGCTGCAGCTGCACCTTTATTAAATAGATTTGCCAGACTTTCAAGGATAGACGTTATTGGAGCAGAGAAAGGATTAATGTGTCTTGTCCATGCCCAGGAAGAAAACCTTTTCAATTTGCTGATGTAAAATTTTCTTGTTCATGCTTTGTGAGAGGAGATCAAGATATTCTTGATGGAATGAGGGAGGTTAGGAATCCTGGCTATATTCAGAATTGGAACAGCCAAACTGTCAATTTGAGGGTTCGAAGACAAGAGTGGAGCATTCTGGACATATGAGTCAGAAGTTCTGGAACTGGGTCCAGAATCCACGGCTCCTCCTGAAGGTGAGGCCATAGGAAGGTGAACCAAATGTGACAAAGCCAATATGGAGCAATGAGGATCAACTCACTTCCCAATGAGTTGGCTTTCTGGAGAACTTTGGATATCAGTGGAAAGGGAAAAAAGGCAGTTGGACCTCCTGGGGATGTGGGTTGCTATGAGAAAGCATTGAGAGGAGATCACCCACTGGCATAATCTGAGGGCCTCTCGACAAAGGGGGGTAAGACCTGTTTCCTCCTTGTGTGTTTATATACCAGACAACTGACATGTTGTCTGTCTGTCTGTATTGCAATTGGAGGGTCCTGGAGTGCCTGCAATGTCAAAAACACCACTCTTATCTCTAGGATATTGATGTGCAAATGGGCCTTGTGATCCTGCCACGTGCTTTGAAATGTCCTGCCCAGATAATGCCCCCCCATCTGGAAGGCATCCGTGGTCACTGTGGCTACTGGTTAAGGGGGAAGAAATGGCTGACCTGATGTCATGTGACTGGAGTGAAGCCACCAGCAAAGGTCCTTTTTGCAGGACTCTGTTGTTAGAATTTGGAGAGATATGGGAAGATTCTGTAATAAAAGTAGTTACTGTAGAATTCTCATGTGCGTGTGTGCAAGTGGATCTAGAGTTATTGCTGCTGCCATGGTTCCCAAGACTTTCAAGAATGTTTTTGCTTGTACTTTTGTTTTGGAGAGGAGGCTGGCGCCTTGGTATCTCAGGACTAGGACTCTTTCTGTAGGAAGTTTTGCCTTCATGTTTATTGTATCTAGATCTGCTCCTATAAACATGATATGTTGCGATAGCAACAAGGCAGATTTTTCGTAATTTTTTGTGATTCCCAGGTGAGAGCAGAGAGACAGAGTGGTGTCTCTTGATTCCAGTAGTAGTTGCTTGGTGGTGGGAGTTAAGAGCCAGTCATCTAGATAGGGAAACACTCGGAATCCTAAACATTTCAGATGAGCTGTGACTACTGCCATGCACTTGGTGAACACTCTGGGGGCTGTAATCAGACCAAAGAGCAGCACTCAAAACTGGTAATGACTGGCTCCCAGCCAGAAGCACAGATGACTCCTGGATGACCTGTCCATCTTTATGTGGTAGTACGCATCCTGGAGGTCTATGGAGCACATCCAATTGTCTTTTCCCAAAAAGGGAAGAATAGACTGCAGTGTTACCTTCCGGAACTTGGTCTTTTTAACTGATTTGTTTAATCTACTGAGATCCACAATTGGTCTCCAGTTCCGTTCTTTTTGACCGTAAAAAGAACCTTGAGTAAGTTTGAGATCCTATTTGGTCTGCGTGGACTCCTTGGATGACTCTTTTGTCGAGCAACTTTTGAATTTCTTGAGTTGCTTGGTCCTTCTAACTGGGTGGAACATCTGGGGTTTTCTTTATGTTTGGGACGGGAACAGAAAGTGGTATGGAGTATCCTCTGGATATGATCCCTTGCACCCATTTGTCTTTTGTTATTTCCAGCCAGGCTTTTAGGTACAAGAATAAGCGACCCCTCTGACTGCCTCCAGAGACTGACAGATGGGCTTCCTTTCAGGAGCACTGAAAGGGTCGATCATGGAAGGAATCTGTCACCTGGCTTTGCAGACCCCCTCTGCCACGAGGATGGTGTCTTCCATTTGTATTTCCCCTTCTGTCCCTGGGGGATGAGTCACCATGTGTGTCCTGGAAAACATCTTCCCCCCTTCTGGCCTTTTGGATAAGGTGTAGAAGGTATGAAAAAGTGAACTCTGAAGGCAGAGAAAGTCTTTCCTTCTTGTTCACACCTGGTTAGCATCTCCTTAACTTTTAGCCTGAACAAGGATGAACCATCAAATGGGGCACTGATAAAATAAGATTTGAAATGGTCTGCAAAGTTGCATAAGCACATCCAGGAATGCCTCCTTAAGGATATTCCTGAACCCCCTGCTCTGCTCTCTCCATCTGCTGCATTAGAAATGAGCCTCATGGAGAAGTTGACCACAGAATTTAAGGTGGAGAGCTGATAGGAAACCTTGTCTGACACCCCTGCAGCTACTGAACCTTGCAGAGTATCTCCTAGCTCCTTTAGTAAATCTCTTTGTAGTCTTGTAAAATGCATCAGATAGTTCAGTGATCTGAGTGCAAAAGTCATTGAAGTAAACGTGTGCTTCCCATATCTGTCCATCGTATGGGACTCCTTGTTCGGTGGATGGACAGTAGAGGATGTTTCAGAAAGTTCCTTTTTGGTGGCAGCTGCCACCACCATAGCATCTACAGGGATGCCCTTGGTCAAGAAGTCTTTATCTGAGGGGGCTGTAATAAACTTATTTGGCCTCCTAGAGACAGGCTCCTCTGCATCTGGAGACTCCTACGCCTTTTGACTAACTAGTTCCATAAGTTCGTCGAAAGGTGGAGACACCCAAGTGGCTGAAGGGTGAGCCCCAAAGGCCTTCAGGTAAACAGACCCCTCATCAGAAGGGTTGATAGGCTTCCAGCTGCCTCTTTGTTTAAGGATTTCTAAGATGTATGTGGAGACATTCTCCGAGGTCGACCGTGGGGACCCCTCCGACTCACTGAGGTCTATGCCTGAGGTGACTGACTCATCAGAGGAGTCCAAATGCTTTGCCTTGGAAAGTCTCATTCAAGGGACCTCTTCAGAAGGGTATTCTGGAGAGGTTTTAGAAGAGAGGGGTTCACCCGATGGAGTACACTGAGGCCTAGGGTCTCCGCTGGACTGTAGATGGTGTGGTACAGGGGCAGATGCTGGTGCCTTGGGGGAAGGAATGTTGGAACCCTTGAGTGGGGCCCTCTGAGGAGACAGCACCTTCCTCATCAGCTCAAAAGCCCCCCTCCCTTGATCCAAAGATACTTCTGGCTCCAAGGAGCCGGAAGAAATCCCCAGAACCAAGGGGGTCAGCTCCAAAGCCGATGTAGAAGCTGAGCTCATCCGTGCCAAAGCCCCAAGAGGCAGGGTCAGATCCAATAACTGTCAGATCTGAACACCCTCCCTGGACCTGACCGGAGAGCGTTGGCTCCTAGACTCCTCAGACGGAAGAGAGGATGTCGGAGCAGATGTCAGTTCCGAAGAGATCAAGATGGTTCTCTGCACCGATGGTTCCACATCGGTCGGTTCCAAGCATTCAGGCTCCAAGGAGCAGGGTTGGCTCAGAGGAGGAAAAGAAGTCAGTGGAATGGTTATGGTTGACTCTGAATCCCTGGGTGTTGGAACAGAGAGGAGTTTAGCCAGTGCCAAAGTCTTCAGAAGCCTATGCACCAGCCTGTTCACATCATTGTCTGAAAAGCTCCTGGAGGACAGAGGAAAAGGTAGGAGATCTTACTAATTGTAAAAAAGATGATCTCATTACAGGAGTAACCGGCTCCAATTCTGCGAACCGGCTCCTGAGTTCAAACTCCATTGGCACGAATAAAAGTGGAGCCAATGAAGCAGTTTTTGTCGGTTCCAAAGTAATTTTTGCCAGAGATGCAATTTTACTCAATTTGATTGTCCTGAAGAGGGAGAAGATCTTTTTGTGGACTTGTCCGAGTTGGATGAAGGAGATTTCACTGATCCTGAAGCACACCGGCCTTCTTCTAGAGCTTCTTAGAAGAGGGACTTCAACAGACATCTCACAATCAATTTATTGTTATGCTCTAACAGCACTATAGAACTAAAAGAGTGACAGATTGAACAATATTCTTGAAGATATACTGCTCCCAAGCAGTAAACACAAATGGCATGAGAGTCAGAAATAGACATCTTCTGGTTGCATCTAGTACATTTTTTAAAACCTGAACGCCTGGTTTCTTTATGTTCCTAAGACATGCTTAAAACTAAGAGCACAAACACACTATAACTACATGAAAAAAAAAACAAAACTTTTTTTAAACAGAAATCTAGTAAAATAGAGAAAAAATTATTAGTAGAAAGAAAAATAAGATGCCTTCTAAGTAAAATGGGCAGCAAAAATCCACTAACCTAAATGGACTGATGGTCTTTCTTCAACAGTGGGAAGGAGAAACTAAAACAATTCACAACAACAACAAGATGCCTTTAACTAAAAAGGGGCCACTGCAGCTCTCTAACTTAAATGGGCTGTTGCCTTTCAAACTTAGATTTTATATATATATAACTATATGCATATATATTTCTTTATATATGTATATATATATATATATATATATATATATATATATACATATATATTTCTTTATATATATATATATATATATATATACATATATATTTCTTTATATATATATATATATATATATATATATACATATATATTTCTTTATATATATATATATATATACATATATATTTCTTTATATATATATATATATATATATATATATATATATATATATATACATATATATTTCTTTATATATATATATATATATATATAAAACAGATACAAAAATTAAACGGGATAGGGAAAAAGGCCAAATGAGAAAAATGATGGCCTTAAGCAATAAACAGCAACAAACTAGCTAATAACTAGAAGAAAGCTAAAACTAACTATAACTAAGTAAATATAAGTAAAAATATTATTATTTGCTAACAATTAGGTAATAAAATGTAGAACACTTAGCCAAAGCCAAAATGGAAGCCTCTGATCTGTTTAGCGGCAAATGAGATCTGGGGAGCTTCACCACAGCATGAGGGGATAGGGATACAGCCACGAGCCAGTGGAACACCTTGAGCTTTATTATGCGGCTGAGTCGGAACCAGTAAGAATGAAGGTGAGACAGGACAACATAACATCTCAATTTATGCATGGTCCAGTGTTCTCCATTATCGCCCTATAATCTTATTTCTATAATATCTAGAAGCATACCTAGTGTTTTAGCAGATGGCTTCCTTGTATATAAATTAATGAACTGGTTATTACATTTTTATGATGAATGCATCAAGGCTAGATTCTTACTTCCTGCACAGAAAAGTTGTAAACTATGTTTTGCAGGTACGACCTTACACTGAAAGGTAACACATGTCATGATGTAATGAAATGTTAGCAACAACTGGTATTTCAAAGAATTGTTTTGATTATCCAGAACAGCTTGATGATTTATACAAATCATTGCCTGACACCCACTGAAGAATTAAGTTGTGGTCATATGAAAGTGAAAGTAGTACACCAGACTACATGCTTTGATTCATAGCTCTCAACCTCATAGAGCAAGAAATCTGGGCAAAGTCATAAATGAAAGTGGGACAAAGGCCCCAAAATAGGGACAAGTTTTAAATATTGCTTTTACAAACTTAGAAAGTTGGTAGAATAGCGGCTTTTGCATTGGTATGAATTTTCTGAAGGGCATGAAGTCTATAACTCAAAGGATGACCGTCATTATTTTCTAACTTCAGTCTTTAATGACTAGCCACTAATTTGCCAGAAAACCACAATTTTATGAAAAGTGGATCATAAATATTAGGCGAACATTTGTACAGTTGAGAGTTATGCAAACGTTTGCTTTTTTAAACACATGCAACTTTAACATCATTGTAGGATTATAAAATAATATAACTGGAGATTAAATTAACTGTTTACAAAGATGTATAGAAGCACCAACAGTAAATTTAAGCCAGTCTTGGCAGATAGGTTCAGTGCAAACTTTACTCCCCTCTCACTCCCCAAAGAGCCTATAACTATACCAATTGATAACAGAGCTCCGTTAATCACAAACACACAGGTAAAAATGGCGCTCTCTAAAGCCAAAAACACAGCATCCATGGGACCAGACAACATTCCAGGCTGTGTCTTACACGAACTCTAAAATGAACTAGCCTCCCACCTAAACTCCATGTTCAACCACAGCCTCACCACAGGCTATGTGCCCACTGAATGGTGCACAGTAACAGTTATCCCACTCCACAAAGGAGGAGCCACCACAGACCCCAGGAACTATTGACCTATTACCCTGTCAAGCCTGGTCTGGAAGGCCATGGAGCGTATCATCATGGAACTCATAAACAAAGACATTGGTAACCTCCAAACCTTGGGTGCTACCCAATTCGGATTTCTAAAGGGTAGAGCATGTCTCCTAAACCTGGTAGACTTCTTTGAAACAGTTACTATGGCCATAGACGAGGACAAGGTGGTCCACACAGCCTACCTGGACCTTGCTAAAGCCTTCGACACTATCCCCCACTCAGGAATCATAGATAAACTTATCAACCTTAACATAAACCCTTATGTCACGAGATGGGTGGCCAAATGGCTCACGGACAGAATCCACATGGTGAGAGTTGCAGACTCCAGATCCGACTCCAAACCAATGACAAGTGGAGTGCCCCAGGGTTCATTCTTGGGACCTCTCCTGTTCGGTATATACTTCTCCTAAGTGCAAGCGAACACCGAGGGTCTATGGCTAACCCAAGTTCGCAGATGACTGCAAACTGGGCGCCATAATCGATTCCCCTGCCGATGTAGACATCCTGCAAAAGGGCCTCACCGAGACAGACACCTGGTCCCAAAATTATGGTCTCAAACTAGATGCCAAAATGTGCATTGTCATCCCCTTTGGTAAAACCATGGTACCCACGAATTACCAAATAGGGTGAAGTTCACTTAACACAGAAAGTGTGATAAGAGACCTTGGGACTCAAGCGGATAGCAACCTCTCCTTTGATAATCACATTGCCATAGTGGTCAGAAAATCCTTCTAACTGGCCCACCTAATCACAAAAGGGTTTGCATCTAGAAAAAAGGAAGTCATTGTCCCCCTCTACTCATCACTTATCACACCCCTCATTGAGTACAATGCCCCATTTGGGATGTACCTCACAAGACACATACAACAACTGGAGAGGTCCCAAAAGTACCTCACCAAGAGGATTGCTGGTCTCAGACAGTTGCCCTATGCCGATGACCGGCTCAAGAAACTCCAACTCTACTGGGTCGAATACCTCTTACGCCGAGGAAACCTCTATCTGACATACAAAGCTATGTCAAACCGGGAATTGATGGACATGCTCCACTTAAAAGAAATCCCAATCTCCCCAAGCTGCACGCTCTACGGACCTAAACCTCTCCAGAACAATAAATAGGAAATGCTGGTGGGACAGATTCTTGTCCCAGAGACTTCCCATGCTCTGGAACAAAATGATCATATACATCAAGCAGAGCTTATCATTAGCACTACTCAAGAAAAACCTTGACAAGTAGATGGGTAGTAGGAAATTCAACTCTGGGATCACGACTAGGACTCTGCTCGATAGAGGAGCAGGAAGTAGTGTGGCGAAAGACAAGACACTGCTGGCTAGGCTTGCTTTGGCCCACGGACCGATAGCCTAATACCTATTAGTCTCTCAAAACTAGTTTGGCGTACTTTCGTCGCGTATTAAGCGACCACGTGCCGTATATTTTTCGCGACAGCTCTCCTTGGAAAACGTTTATTATCGGAACAGTTGTTAGCGCAATGGAGAGATGGTTGGGCTTTTGAATGGGTTTTGTTTGTTTTACGTTTCCTTTTTGTCGTTGGTTTAAGGGAGTATTAGTTTCAGAAAAAACATTGTTTTGTATCGTGTTAAGGAAACGAAAGTTTACTTGCTGGGCAAATTATAACCGTATACAATGGTTTAGCTGCACGGGTTTCCCGGCTGAGAATTCCATACACAAATCTCTTTTTGAGGCACACGTTCTGTCGGCGGTTCCTGTTGATATTCCTGAGATGGCCGAACAGTGTGAGTGTCTTGAACAGGTTGGATCTAAAAGGAAAAATAGACCAGATTCTCCTCAGCAGCTGGTCAAGAGGCCCCGGTACGGTAGGGAAAGGAAAGTTCCTCCACCAAAAAAGCGCAACCCTGGAGTAAGCTTTAGTGATCACCATTTTGCTGAAACAACCTATTATTTTGAGGGCGGTTTGCGGAAGGTCCGTCCTTATTATTTTGATTTTGAGACTTATTGCAAGGGTCGCTGGGTGGGCAAAAGCTTGCTGGAAGTCTTCAACTCTGAGTTCCGGGCTGAACCGATCGAGTACTACCGAGCTGCTGCTAAGGCTGGGCGGATAAAGTTAAATGGAGAGCCAGTGAAAGACTTAAACATTATTTTGAAAGTAAGTTTTCTTGTATTTTTTGCGATTGCTTTTGGGTGCTGTTTTTGCATTTTAAACATGACACGTAAACCATAACTTTTTTTTTTTTGCTGAATGTCAGAGATATATCCCCATTACACAAAAGTTTTACAGTTTTTGCTGTTCGTTCTCTCTTTTTATAATAACATGTGGTCATTTTGGCGAAATTGAAGTGTATTAACCCACGAGATGCGCAGTAGCAAGCCCCTCCCAAACCCCGCCTGAGAGCATGTTGACTACTACGCCCACAAGGCAATATAGATCTTTAAATAGAAAACATTATAGGCGTTTTACGTTACGTTGTACATTATAACACTGCTGTCAAATCAAAACATTTTTTTATTTCGCAAATCGGGGCAGAAGTACAAAGAAGTACTGTTGTTTGTACAGTAAAACATAATAAGAAATTAATGGAAAGTGCTGTTCAGGTATCTAATCAGCAGCAGTAGGTACAGATCCTATGTAGTTTAACGAAAAGGGTTCTAAAGTCTATTAGACAAGGTGAGAGAAACCGTAGACAATCCTGTTATTAATGACAGCCCCAAAGTTACTACATGAGCATCTCAATGTGGTAAGTTGTGAAACCTGCATGGCTTTATATACCAGAAAACAAAAATATGAAGATAATGTTAAACACAGACATGCAGTGAAATGTACTAACTTTAGATTTTTTTTGTTTTAAAGGTTAATTCAAATGTAATGGGGGCAGGGATGTAAATTTAATTTTAGATTAGAAAGGATGGTTTTGTCAGCTAAAATTCACTGCCAATGGACAGACAGAATTACATAAAGTTGTCTCTATATTTTGTATTTTCAGAGCAGTGGTATGATAACTTAAATGGATATACTTCCTTATAAAACACAATGCGCTCTAAACTCTGGTTTGCATGCTGTTTATGCATGTGGAGTGTTAAATGATAAAATAAAATCTATTATGTACTGTTCCCAAAAGCTAAGCTCTAAAACGTGTTTATCAACCCTGTACAAAGAAATGGCAGATAATGTTGTCCCTGAAAACAGGTCTGTTTAAGACCATGCTGCTTTAGTTTCCAGATGTCACATTTGTTTCACCTACTGTTTTTGACTTTTTACAATCTTATTTTCAAAGACTTTTTGTGCAATGAAAATAGCTTAAGGCTGAGTTAAGAAAGGTATTTGTTATACACGTTTGTAAAGTACTTATTTGACCGTTACATTTGCATTGCGTGTTAATCACAGCACATTGCGGCATGTCAATCATGGCGGACACACCTATTCTTGCGAGAACTTGGAGGTGGGTTAATACACTTCAATTTCGCCGTCATTTTTTTCTTTTTAGCTTTTAACTCCTACAGTGGATCTTTCATATTTTGCAAATATGAGTGTATATGTTGCTATACTGCTTGTAGATCTCTTGATCTGAATTCTGATTGTGCCCTCCAAGTCTCAATCTTTGTTTTCTCTAATACATTTTTTCAGTGCAGTGTTTTATTTGTTTACTGGGTAGTGTCTGACTGGGCTGGTATCACGTTTTCAGCGGAGACTCTGAGGGAAAAAAGACAGATAAAAATACAGAAATTTTATCGGTAAGAATCAAAATAATACAGCACAAATTATATGCAAAAAAAAAAAAAACTAGATAATATACTTGCATTATAACAATGGGCTGTGTAAACCACAGGGATTTAGATAAATTAAGTAAAAAGAAAAAACTGAAACTGGTAGTGAGCAGACCTAACTGAAAAGACACGTGTAGGTAGTCTTATAGAATGTTAACATTGAAATTTTGGAATAGGTAGTTGGACATGGTAGTTTTGTTTGTAAAGATTATTAATTTAGTCTTATTTGGGTTTAGAATGAGTTGGTGGGTAAATTTCAGTTTCCTGGAATGCTTTTTGCAATCTCTTCTTGTAGTCCTTGTGGCAAAGCAGATAAAAGATGTAGCCTCTGTATTGTATGATTGAGGCAAGTTAGGTTTCTGTATTAAGGTTTAGTAAATATGATAAAGAGGGTCTATATTATAACTCTGAAGCTGTAAAACTTTGAAAGTTATGATATCGAATCCACTACATCGAAGGATGAAAATAGCGAAGCCCTGGAACATCAAAATCTTACCTAGGACAAGATTTTTGGTGGGCGGTTCCGTGGCTTTGCTATTTCCTCCACTGCGGTGCGAGAGTTACAGACCTTAGGGTTAGGGTGCGGGTTAAGGTAAGTGGATAGTTAGTAATGTATGTATGATGTAGTGTAGAGTTGGGTTTTGTTAACTGTATGTGTGTGGTTTATTTATTTTGGTGTGCTTGTGTTGTGTGTATGTTTCTCGGAACAGTGAATTTTTTTCCCCTGGGAAAAAAAATTCGCTATTCTGAGCGTTTAATGTTATCATAATTTGAAATTCCAAGTTCGAACTACTGGTGTTCGATATTTTGGAATTTCGAATATATGATATAGACCCGATAAAGAGGAGGGGGCCAAGTATTGAACCTTGTGGTACACCAGTGGATACTGGCAGTAGTGGGAAGAGTTCGTTTAATTACTGGTTGGTGGGAAGTGGTGTCAAAGGCTTTTGACATGTCCAGGAAAATTGCAGATACTAGTTGTCAGTTGTTCATAAGGTGTTGAATAGTATTGGTGAAGGACAACAATGCTTTATTTGTACTATACTGGGGTCTAAAACCATGCTGAGTATCTGGTAAAAGGTTGCTAGTGGTAAGATGGTTGAGTGTTGTAGCTGAATACATTCTCTAGGATTTTAGCTGTGGGTGGGAGAATAGCTATGGGGCGGTAGTTTGAGATGCCTCTAGAGGGGCCACCCTTGTGGAGGGGGATGATGCGAGCGACTTTCCAGAAGAGGGGCACACATTGTTCTGAGAATGATTAATATAGGATAGGCAATGGATGGAGCAGCAACTTTTAGGAATTCGTTTGGTAGTTGATCGGGAGCCAGGCCAGCAAGGTTTTAGTTTGCTTAGTTTAGTATAGGATGTTTGAATTGGATTAAAGAAGAAGTTAGCGGAATTAGAGACAAATGAGGGGAGTGTGAGAGGTAGTTGTTTGTGGTTGGCAAGGAGCGGGGGGAGGAGATGGTTAATAAAATGTGAGTTAAACTGTGAGGCTAAGGGTATGGAGG
The DNA here is from genome assembly GCF_019279795.1 of Protopterus annectens. Classification (NCBI taxonomy): domain Eukaryota; kingdom Metazoa; phylum Chordata; order Ceratodontiformes; family Protopteridae; genus Protopterus; species Protopterus annectens. The sequence goes on along the minus strand of NC_056737.1, from coordinate 453,642,669 downwards.
TACTGGCTGTGGAATGAGTAGGGGTGGAGGATTTACCAGGGTTGAGGAGAAAGTTGACTGCCAGAATTTTTTGTGGGTTGTATAGGAACTTTTGTTGAGAGCTTTGGAAGTAGTGCTTTTCATCACTGTTAATTTTTTTTCTTAGTTTGGTTTCTTAATTGTTGATAAGAGGTGAGGTCGGATTTGTTTTTGGTGGATATGTATAGGACCCTGTCTCTTTCCTTTTGTTTAATCAGTTGTTTAGCATCATGGGAAAGCCATGGTGGTTGTTTGGATTTGGAGTGTATTTTTCTGGTGGGGCAAGGCTGTTTAGTATTTCAAGAAATTTGTTGTTAAAAAATTAACCACAAGGTCCAGGTTTAGGCTTTTTAATGGGGTCAAATCACGATGTTTTAGTAATAGATTAACTAGTTCAGGCGAGAAATGTCTTGCTGCAGATGTATTTGAAGGGATTGTAAGACTTGAGTTTGAATTCTTTTCTAAGTAGAAATATAGGGGCATGGTCACTAAGATTGATAGGATGGCAGCTGGGTTGGTCACTCAGGGTTGGCTTGCTAGTTAATATCCAGTCCATTAGTGACTCTTAGTGTTTGTCAGTGTGAGTGGGGCAGTTTATAACTTTGTAGAAATTGTACAGATTATTTATTTATTTTATTTTATTTTACATTTGTTAACCGGGAGAGTCCGACTGGATACATGTCCATTTTCAGCGGAGGCCCGGGGAGAAAAGCTCCAGGTACATAACAATATTGTTAATGCAAAAAAAGGAAGATAGTTGAGTTCTAAATACAATATAAATATACATTACACCTTGGGAAAAAAATAGCAGCATATAAAAAAAAACATAGGTCAGTTACAAAGGTGAGGCGCCTTGTTAAAAAGCGGTTAAGGATAGTGAGGTAAGAGAAGGGTAAATGATAGTCGTTAATCAGGTTTGGAACAGGGACAGTGCCAGAGAGTATTGAGATGGGGTTTAAGCTTTTTTTTTGAATTGTAGGAGTGAAGGTTCTGAGGTGAGCATGGTCGGTAGGGAGTTCCACATTTTACCTACAAAGTTTGAGAATAGAGAATCCCCAGCAGAATTATTGGCTTTGGTAGTTTGAGCTAAGATCTTATTGGAGGAGCGTAAAGATTGCAGGTTAATATAGGGATGAATGATGTTTTTCAGAGCTGGTGTTTTCTCTGGGTGATAACAGTATCTGGTGAGCCGTTTTGAGTTGGTTGAAATGGAGTTGGCTGGAAAACTCTAACCACCCTAGTTGCTTCAAGTTAGTGCAGTGGTGCGTTCTAAAGGTGGAATTTGTGGCAAATCTAGCTATGTGATTGTAACAAGAAGCAAGTTTGTTAAGGGTTGTCTTGTTTAGGTTTGTAAAAAGGGGGGGGGGCATAGAAAAGAGTTGATAGTAGGTGTGTGCTGGCAATTGTAATTTTAGCGTGATGAGTGAGAAAGTGTTTTACTTTATAGAGAGAGCCAAGCTTTTTATTGACTGTTTTGATGGTTAGATTGAAATGGGTGTCAAATTTAAGGGAGTTATCAATGGTAACACCTAATAGCTTTGTGTGAGCTTCTGGTGATGTAGTGATTCCATTGGAGGATGCAATAGAGAAGGTGGGGGGAAGTCTTGTTAGTGGGTGAGAAAGTAAGTAGTTTTGTTTTGTTGGGGTTGAGAACTAGTTGACGACTTGAGATTAATAAAATTGGTAGGGGAGTTTGAGGAGCAGCAAAGCCAGTCGAGATTAAAGTCATCTAGGGTGATAGTTTCTTGATTGAATGTGTAGGTAGACCACAAGAAGAGAAGTTCTCTGCTGAGAAGGGTGTTGCAAGGGGGCGGATATGCGGCTATGATAATTTATGGTTTTGTGATAATCTCTGCATTGGGGATGTCTGGAGATGTACAGTTTAGTTTTTCTACTGTTAGACTTTAAACATAACTGCTACACAACCACCTATTTTGTTTAGTCTCTTTTGTCTTATAATGTTATAGTTCTGAAAGTAATTTCAGAGTCCTTGATTTGAGGTTTTAACCAGGTCTCTCTTATGACATCTCTGTCAGGAGAGTAGATTGACAAGGACAGCATGAAATTCACTAACTTTATTTACAAGGCTTTTAAGGTTGAAGTTGGTTATTAGTAGGTCAGATTTTGAGGTGGTAGGTATATACGTACCTTTGACATAGAGGGCGTTTGGCTAGAGGAGTATATATATGAGAGTTTAGGATGTGCAGTTGAGATGGAGGTATATCATTGTTCGGACCTGGGGTGGGATGGATGTCCGCTAGCAAAGTAGTTGGATATATCTATGGGAGTGGTAGTTTGATACATCTAAGGGAGTGCAGTAGTATTTTTTGTCAAGTTTGATAGCCTGGTCGTATCCGAAAGTGGGCAGTTGAGGGTATGAGCTTTATGTGTCTGAAGTATAAAGGAGAGAGTTGGAAGTATTGTATAGTTGTGGGCAGATATAGCTATAAGGTTTGGGAGGAGGTTGTTGATTAGCAAGAGTTTCTGCTTGATGTTGATGATGATTAATGCAGACATAATGGTGGTCAGAGGCTTTGTAGGCCAGGAATAGAAGGCCTGATAGAATAGTGTAGTAGTAAATAAAGTAGTGGAGTTGCATATTTGGCGGAGAGGTTCAAGGGTGGAAATTGGGGACAGGGTTGAGTAATCTGGGTAGAGGTGGAAAAAATAGTTGAGAGTTTAGGATTTGAGATGGGTCAGGGAGGTAGTGTGAGTAGTACAGGTGTGGTGGGAGGGGTGAGAGGGTGGGGTTGCATGGTTGATTGGCAATAGAAAAATGATTGTGTTATGTATAGGTGTAATGAGGGGGTGGGTGGGAAGTGGGGTAGGATAGGGGAGCAGAGGGGAGCCCGAGCATAGTGAGGGCTAACAGAGCTGGTTCCTGTATGTATAGGTGTAATGAGGGGGTGGGTGGGAGTGGGGGTAGGATAGGGGAGCAGAGTGAGCCTGAGCATAGTGAGGGTGAACCGAGCTGGTTCTTGTATGCGTTTAGTGAGAAAAACAATCTGTGAATTTCAACTGAAACAAATAGTGCAGTAAACCAGATGGAGGTGTTTAAATATCTAAAAGCAATACTTTATTCTTTCCTGTCCTTTCTTTAACCAGATATAAAACAAGACTGCATCCACAGGAAATCTATCATATCAGGAATGTGGATTTGGGATGCTTACCTTGCAACATCTATTAGCACCATAGAAGTGCCTTTTTAAAAGTCAAATCAGAGGGTCAGAAAGAGGGGCATGCACTATTTAATACTGTAGGAACCCTTAAACAGGTCTAACTCTAAGAAGAAATCTTGTTCAAAATATTGAAACCCTGTATCTACTAAATTTTACTGGTTTCTGCTGGTTTATTTTCCTCTGACATCTAATTAAGATATTAGAACTAAGCCTGGTTGCAAACAGTTACCATTTTAAACACACAGATATTGCAACAAAGTCAAAAGCAGTTGTATAACTCATGGGACAAGCAGACCTTGGGAAAACTACTTCATATTTTGCATTACATACTAACTCGGGGAGAAAAAATGTGACAAAACATTTATTGGTTATTGTAAAACAATAGGTTTAGCCAGAGAATTTAACCAGAGAATTTTGCACGTTATGCATTTAGGGGGTTGTGCCAAATTTCAAAATGAGAAGTGTGAGTGACTAGGTATTCACACAGTGCAGAAAGTTAAATGTGTTTGCATTTGTACTTTTGTAGGCCTAGCTGTGATTGTTGTGCTGGGCCATTTTGTAGTTTTTTTAAGTGCTGTTTTTATCATCGATTTGTTAACCACAAGAGTTGCATTTCTTTTCAAACTAGTTTATTTGCCTTGTGTCTGTTTAGTAAAGTAACATGTCCGTCGTGTCTGCTTGTTGCATGTTGATAATCCCAGATGAATATTCATGTGGACAAGTAAAACATCAAAATGTTTATTCATGCATTTAGTAAAAGTCATCTGGTTCTGTGTGTGGGGTGTGGTTTGGGTGGCACTTGCTACTGTGCATCCGGTGGGTTAAGACAGTAAAACAAAGCTGCAGTTGTTTATAAATCTTCTGCCTAACTTTGTAATACTCAAATCCACTTACTATATGCAATAAAGGGAAAATAGAAATTAGTGAAGTACTGTCTTTCCTCTAATCATTACTTGTCATTGCTTTTCTGATGACTGTTTCCACTTGCCCATCATACCTTCTTTCCTTTTCAAAATTTGTAGTAGTAGATATGCCAAATGTTTTCATTTATATATAATCTAGTTGTAAATATGTTTTCATTTTGGGTTTTTTTTTTTTGGTTTTGGTAGACTGGGAAAACTTTAAGTTTGGTAGGAAGATTTATGTTTTTTTTATCCTATCCTTTAGAACTGTTTACTCTTCCTCACAGTAAGATGTTGTCCTGTTCGATTCTCAGCTAAAGCGTCTTCTGTGTGGAGACGTGCGTGAATGGGCGTACCTTCATTGAGGGTTGTGTGTCAGAGCTGGCAACTCAGCATGTAAAAATCTACTACCAATCATTAGCGGACCGGAGTTCCGCTGTAGCGACTCCTAATCGGGAAAAGCCGAAAGATACAACAACAACTCTTCTGGCGTATATTTAGGATGGACAGAAGTAAGTTGCTTACGTTCCTATATCAGAGACCAAGTATCTCTTTCAGAACTTCTGTCTTTAGTTTTTCAGATAACTATATGTATCTTGAAATGTGCATGTGATGCTTCTCTGTTGAGCTAGAAATTCTTAGTACCCCTTTGGATAAGGCTGTACTGTTTGATTCCCTCCTCAGCTGAGGGTTCCCAAACAATTTGAAGGACTGGGAAAATAATCCAAGGGGTTAACCAGATTTTTCATCCCTCCTTTGTTCTTTTAGACAGATTTCCCTTACTGCAAGGCCCTCATTCAGCTCTGTCTATGCCCTTACAGAAAACTTTCAATAAACAAGTTTACAGGAAAGGATGATAAGATAGATCCAGACAATAAGGGCCCACCTCCTGGAGTCAACCTGAAAAAACTGGCCTATGTCTCCATTCATCTCTTACATCCCCATACAGGCAATCCTTTGAACTTGTCCCAAATGTTGGCTATTTACTGTCATCCTTGTCAATGTATACCATTAGATTCCTGGGTGGTAGGCATCATTTGTGAAAGCTATGGGCAGTGGGAGACCCCTTCTTTTTGGAGGGGGATTCCCCCTCATTCTTATCTTGCAGCTTTCCTGTTCCCCCTCTTTTTCTGCATTCGATGTTGATTCAAGGAGTCATAGAACCTATATTCTCCTCGGAAAGAGGTCAGGGATTTTACTTCCAATGCTAAAGTCTGGAGATTCCTGGAGGTCCAGTCTAGAGCTGACCTTTCCTTTCTGAACCTTCATGTCAGAGTTTCAAATTAAAAAAATGCTCTACTTTTCAGTCAGTATTGCGTCTATTTACCCCGGGCAGCTTCCTTGTAACTTCACATGAAAAGATGATTTTATTTTATTTTTATTTTACATTTGTTGACCAGGCTAGTCTTAACTGGATAAATTTCCATTTTCAGTAAAGTCCCAGGGAGAAAAGCTCCAAGAAGTACAGTAATAAGATGACAGGATTACTATAAAGATAAAGATAACTAAAGTTGAAACGTAGAAGGTATTTCAACACATTAAACAGTACATAGCAAAAATTATTTACAAAAATATAGGACAAGACTTTCACGAGGTATAACCCAAGTGTTTTCCTGGTTTAAAATTCCTGCCTATATTTAGACTTAGGAACATTATAATTAATAGAGACTTTTCTGCTTATATTTGCACTTAGGAAAGAAATTAGTATAGATGAAGAGTTAAGGAGATATTAGTAGCATAGTTGGAAGCTAGTTAGGGGTATTGCATGGGCATAGCCAGTGCGTCCTAAGGAATATTTTCAGTTTTTGTTTAAAGAGGGGTAGGGAAGGAAGAGAAGTAAGTTCACTAGGTAGAAGGTTCCAGCTTTTTCCTGTTGTGTTAGAGAACAGGGAGTTGCCTGCCATGTTGTTCTTACTTATGCTGATCAGTAGTTTCTTTGAGCGTAAGGTATTAAGATTTTTATAGGGTGTTATGAGGTTTGTGAGTTGTTAGGCTGGTTGAGGATTTTATGGGCAATAGTAAGTTGGTTAAATTGAAGCTGGTTTTGTAGTTCAAACCAATCTGGCTGTTTTAGATTCTGACAGTGGTGAGTTCTGAAGGGATTTCCAGTGGCAAATCTGGCAATGTTATTATAGGAGCTAGCTAGTTTGAGAAGATTATTTTTAGTCAGGTTAGTATATATAGGTGAGGCATAGAGAAGTGTGGAGATTAGATGGGAGAGGGCAATAGTAGTTCTTGCTATTGGTGTTAGAAAAGGTTTGATCCTGTATAGGGAGCCCATTTTTCTGTTAACCGATTTTATTGGGTTATTAATGTGTGTGTCAAAGTTAAGGTTATTGTCTATTGTAATACCTAGGAGTTTGGTTGTAGAGTCAGGGGATATGAGGGGACCATTATCAGAAGTGACTGAGAATTCTATTGGCATGGTTGTACGGGTAGGAGTAAATTTTTTTTTAGGATTCAAGAGGAGACAACGTTTTAAGAACCATGATTCCACTAAATTAAATACATTCTGAGTTAAGGCGTGCAGTTCAGGTGAAGATTTAGCTGTGCAGATTAATGTAGAATCCTCTGCATATTGTATACAGGTAGCTAGAGGAATAGCTAAGTACAGATCATTTATAAAAATGGAAAATAAGAGAGGACCTAGAATGGAGCCTTGGGGAACACCCATTGATACTGGCAGGTGGGATGATGGGTTATTCTCTCAGAGAACAGCTTGTTGCCTATTGCTAAGGTAGGAACTGAACCATTTTACTGGCAGTGTATCAAGAGAGAGTGATTTGAGAATTTTCATAACCAATGTATGGTTTACCATATTGAAGGCTTTTGAAAGATCAATAAGTAAGGCTGAAGAGAGAAGATTGTTACAGTTTCTGTAAATGGTGTCAGTGAAGGATAAGAGGGCAGTAGTGGTACTATGGAATGGCCTAAAACCACGTTGGCTCTTAACCGGTGTAGTATGTTGAGTTATGTTGAGTTAAGTGGTGTAGTAGCTGATGATGAATGCATTTTACCATTATTTTAGCTAGGGGGGATAGTAGAGCTATAGGCCGATAGTTAGAATATTAATTAGAGTTACCACCTTTATGTAGGGGGATAATGATGCTTGGCATGTTTCAGTCCTCAACAGTTTCAGACAATTTTGCATCATTCATTTAAAGTTTTATAAGCCGTAGTAAGTGCAGTGAATATTTTTTGTATTAATAATCATCTCTTTAGCAGCTCTAGACCGGTCAAATATTGATACAGTTGCATTTGCTGTTGTGTAATCTTTTAACATGAAATCTTCTAATGTTTTGTATTTAGCATGATTTTGGAAGTAATGGAAATATGAACAAGCAATATTTGATGGCTAGAGGCGTCAGGATGTAACTGTAGAAATGCTTAGAGGAGTCACTGTGTGAAATGCTTAGAGGAGTCACTGTGTTGTAATGAGTTAAGTGAGGAAATAACACAAAATATATAAAATATTTAAGTACACTGAGCTAACCTGGCATAAGCGGAAGTAATTCATAAAGCAGTCACTCTCTTACTGTACTTGTGCCAGCCAGACTAAAATTTTGGATATCCTTGAACTTCCAAGGGGTGTGTGAAAACGGAAGCCACAGCCAGAGATTCAGTCAATTTGAGTAAAATTTAGTTACTGGTTAGTAAGTACTCTGCCTGGATGCCTGCAAAGAAGAAACATAGAGAGCCGTAAAGTAAATCAACTAGAAAAGGTGAAGAGAGAGAACACTGACTGGGCAGACTCTTGCAGCTGTTCAGCAAAAAAGCAGTTCAAGCTCCAGTTTTGGTGCAAGGCATGGCTTCCAGTAATCTGGAGGAAAAAAATGTCAAAAGTGCTTAGAACTGATTATATACTCCTTCAGTGTATAGACTCCAGTAACAAAAGGTTGCAAAAATGGAAGAAGCTTTAAAAAGATATTCAGATGAGCTAGTAGAACTGTAAAACTCAGAGGCTGAAATGAAGGAAAGGCTGGCTAAGTACGAGATTGCTCAAGAAATGTTTCAGAAAAATGGTAGAATTAGAGGACAGAGGACATAGGAAAAATCTGAGATTTTATGCTGAACCAGAGAGACTAGAAGGAACTGACCACATTAAGTTTATGAGGGCACAAAATTAGCAACTGGTGTGGTATTCCACAGCAGGAACTGTTAGCTGACTGGGCACACAGTGTGATGCTCCAACCATAGCCATGAGAAAGTAGCCAAACCCTTTATTAGTAGAGATGCAAACCTACCAGTAGAAAGAGGTAAAGGGCAAAATATTAAAAGTTGGAGACGGTAGACTCTGGGGAAAATTATTCACTGTGCATCAGGCAGAAGAGAAACAAATTAATTCCAGTAGTCGGGCAATGTTGAGAAGCAGGTCTGAGATTCAAGGTGCTCTGTCCAGCAGTCTTCAGAATATATTTTTTGTGAAGGATCAAAGTCATTATTTGCACAACAGGCTAATTAGGGAATGCAGAAGTTTGTCCAACATATGTACCATCATGCAGAAAGGGATTCTGCTTATCATTGTTCTGATAAAGTATGTAGGAGATACTTTGCCAGCGATAAACCAACAAACAGCACTGCCTAGGATAAAAAAGTTTAGTATATTCCAAGCAGAAATTCATCAGATGAACCCTACACCAATTTCCTGACTAATACTCATCCAGATTCAACACCAATAGTTATCCAATCAAATTAATGGAAAAATTAATGCAACTTAATTATATAATGAAAAAAATCAAAATCAAAAATCTAGATCCAGAACTTTTTATGAACTAATCATCTATTTCTACCAACGTGATTTTGTCCTTTAAAACTGTACCTGTAGAATAATTGTAAGTATGTATATTCGTCCTACCATTTCAAAATTATTTAAATAAAAAGATGCTATATTGAAGAAAAAAAAAAAAAAAAAAAAAAAATGAATGAACCTCTGGCGCCATCTAGTTTGTTGCTTAAAATAATAAAATACCAAGAATAAAGAATGAAAACTGTGAATGTACCAAAAAAGAATATAAAAAGTAAAATAAATAGCAAGATATTATTTTGTAGTATAGAGGAAACAATATAGGAAAGGGGCACTTTTATTTTTGTTCAGAATGCTGATGAAAAGGATAAAGTAAAAAAAAAAAAAAAAAAAAAAGAGGTACAAAAGTGCTATTAATAGTGACTCAATCTATTAAAGAAGTTATTTAAAAATGGAATATGTTTACTGTTTTTTGGACTTGGAATGTATTTTTAATGATCCTCTGAAAATCTATTTTTAGAAAACGTACCATTAAGGAATTTCTTGAACAGAATAATTTTGTACGAAAAAAGTAGGGACGTTTAAATGTGTAGCTTGTGCCCACTGCCCCTACATTCTTAACAGGGGTTCTGTTTACCTTGTAGGCAGGGATTAATATATGAAGCAAAAACATACACTAATTGCAGTAGTAGAGTGCTGATTTAAAAAAAAAAAGTGATGCCTGTTATGTTGTGAAGATGGAGCGTACATTAAGGAAAAGGATTTATGAGCATATTTATGATATTAGAACTCGGGAAGAGAGGAATGCTTTTATACAAGCACATTTTAAGTTGTACTCTGGCTAGTTTTTTTGTATTAGAGGAGATAGCTCAGGATCCGGGGGGCATGGAAAACAAGGATTGAATACAGGAAGATGTATTGGCAATTATTTTTGGAAGCGAATAGACTACCTGGTCTCAATTAATATATATCCCTGGCCCACATCCTTAAGGCTCAAAAAACACTAGATGGTGCCAGCGGTTCATTTATTTATTTTTTTGTCATCTTTTTTTACCTTTTTTATTTAAATGGTAGGACAAATATGCACATTTACAGTTATTCTACAAGTATAGTTTTAATGGACAAGATCATGTTGGTAGGAAAAGATGTGTTTTTAATGGCTTCTTTCCATTTTTAGATTTATTTAAATATAAGTGGAAGGCGAAGGTGTTTTGTGTAATATTTTTATATTTAAGTTGAGACTTTTAAGAACCAATAAGTGTGCTTTATGGTAGCATTCCTGCTGATTAGTTCTGCAAAAAAATTTTGAATTTTATTTTTCTCGTTGTATAATTAAGTATGCTGCATTGATTAATTTGTCCCCGAATTTGATTGGATAACTACATTAGTGTTTAATTTGGATGAGTATTTTAGTCAGGAAATTTTGGTGTAGGTTTCATCTGATGAAGTCCCGATGGTTAGGATGAGAAACACTGATTAAATTTAAAGCATTTTATGGTGGTTGTTGGACTCTTCAGTTTCTGCTCGGTATATATTATATGTGTGTTGTTTTAATCTACAACCCTCCTCTAAGTTCCTGGTCCCGTGGCAGTACAGTTTGTTGGTTTTTGCAGTTGCTGCAGCTTCGTGCAGTTTTTGTGCACTGGTCTGTTCTTTCTTTACTTTGCTAGGAAGCTTTTTTCACTGTTCCATACCATAGGAAAATACTTGAGAAACGGATGTTAAAAGTGAATGATTTCTGAATGTATGGAAGTTTCCACAATTGTGGGAGGGGGAGTAAAGGGAAAAAAAAAGAACAGACATCATGTAGTGCAAGTTGAAGCAGAGGGAGTAATATGCTTCTTAATCTGAACGCAACATTATCCATGCTAATTAGGACCTGTGTTAGCAGCTGTATATTTGTCATAGATCATAAGATCGTAATAGGATCATAGGGGCTCTTCTAGGCCTAGCCAAGAGTTTAGTCCATGTTTAGACAAGTCGGCACCCGATGCCCCTGTCCAACAGGTACATGGGTGGAATCCCAGGAGTTTATTTTCTGTTTCCCATCCAGTTTTCCAGGTTGCGGTTAAAAAGGGGTAAAGAAGTACTCTGCTTGACGTGGAGAGGGAGTCTATTCCACAGATGGGGGGGGGTCTCTAGGACTCAAATCTGTCCTGCCGACATGTCCTGTTGATGTCACAGATCAGGTTGAGGCCACGCATGTGAGTTACACGAGTGAAGCTTTACTTGTGGATATGCAGCAGTCCCATCAAAGTGGGGTCAATGATTGCCTTGTATGCTAGACAGAGGTCACCTCTGAGGAGTCTGTATGAAACGGAATAGAGGGATAGTGCTTTTAGCCAATTTGTGTATGGTAGATGTTTGAGGCCTTGGATCCTCCTGGTGAGGAACCTCTGTGATCTCTCCAGCTGCTGCATGTACTTGCAAGGTACATGCCAAAAGGGGCCTCAGTAATGGGCCTTATAAGGGAAGAATACAAGGATGTTATGACCTCCTTGTCCCTGGATGAGATACCCTTGCTTACGAGGTGGGCAATGTAAAAGACTTTCCGTACAACGGAAGCAATATGGTAGTCAAAATTCAGGTTGCTATCAACCTGGGTGCCCAAATCCCTCATGACCGTCTGCGTGCTTAAGACGTTGTTAATGTGGCAGTTTGTGAGGATGTAACTCTCCCCACAGGGGATGATGCGTTTTTTGGTATTCAGCTTGAGGCCATGTTTCTGACACCAGTCATTTGTCTGAGTGAGACCTTCTTGGGGGATGTCCACATCACTACGGGAATTGATGAACACACCCAGCTTGCAGTCATCGGCAAACTTGTCAGCCATAGCCGACTGGTTTTGGCCTGCACCTCAGAAAAATATATCCCAAATAAGAGGCCCCAAGACTGAACCATGGGGGTACTCTGCTTGTTACTGGTCTGCTGCTTGAGGTGGCTTCCCCTATTTTGACTAGGTGGGTTCGATCAGTGAGCCAGTTTGCTACCCATCTGGTAACATACAGATTGATGCCTAGTTGAGAGAGCGTATCTATTCTGCCCGAGTGGGGAATAGTGTCAAAGGCTTTGGCCAGGTCAAGATAGGCAGTGTGCACAGTCTTTTCCTCGTCCATGGCTTTGGTGACTATTTGAAAGAAGTCGACCAAATTTAGCAGACATGACCTTCCCTTGACGAAGCCAAACTGTATGGAATTGAATATTTTGAGGATGCCAGTGTCCTTGTTTTTGAGGTTTCATGGCCTTGCAGATCAGACTAGTTAGGCTGATGGGTCTATAATTTCCCGGATCGGTGGATGCTCCACTTTTATGTAAAGGGATGACAGTGGCTGTCCTCCACTCAGCTGGGACGAAGCCGGTACTCATGCTTTGGTTGATTAGGGCGCCTAATGGTTCTGCAAGTTCCTGCCTAAGTTCACGTAGGATGCAGCCTGGTATGTTTATTGGGTCCCATGGAAGCTGTACTTTTTTCCTTTTGAGAGAGCAATGATGACCTGTTTCCTAGATATAAAGGGAAGGGGGCTGGTACTGGGAGATGCCCTGATTTACAGGGGTGAAGTTTTCACTGAATCTTATCAGCCAGCAAGTTTGCTATATTTACAGCATTTGTGTATGTGGTGTTCTTGATCACCAGTTCTGAACAGATCTGGGTGCTTCCTTTGAGGTTGTGGACATATGTGAAGAAGGCCTTCTGATTGTCTCTAGTAGATGTGGCCAATTTGGACTTGAAGTTTGCTTTGGAGGACTTCACTAGTGCTCTTATTTGCTTGCTCAGGCTAACGAGACATTGATTTCAATTGGGCACCTGCTCCTTCTTGGTTTTGGACAGCAATATTTTCCTTTTGTTATAGAATTTATATATTGCAGATGTCCACCAGACAGGTTTACTCTTACTTGCAAAGGATGATTTAGTCCTGTTGGGTATTCCTGATTCCATGCATCTATGTAAATGCTTGTATAGTGCTTTGGTGTAGTTTTGGATATTGGTGCCAGTTCCTACAGAGGGGGAGGGGGCTGTGAAGCTGTTTACAGCCTCCTGAGGGATCATATAATCGGCTTTGGAAAAGTTTTTGTCTGATCCTAGCTAGAGGCGGGTTGAGGGAGAGGGTGACTTCGAAAGTGACCTCTTTATGGTCGGATCTTACCAGGGAGGATGATACTATAGGGATGCTGCAGTGGTTACTCATGTTAGTTAATAGCAATGTGAAGCTGTTTACAGCCTCCTGAGGGATCATATAATCGGCTTTGGAAAAGTTTTTGTCTGATCCTAGCTAGAGGCGGGTTGAGGGAGAGGGTGACTTCGAAAGTGACCTCTTTATGGTCTGATCTTACCAGGGAGGATGATACTATAGGGATGCTGCAGTGTTTTCTCATGTTAGTTAATAGCAAGTCCAAGATATTATCATCTCTTGTGGGGGTATCGACTAGCTGCTCTAAGGCACTTGCATTGACAAAATCGAGGAATCTCTGGGCATTTATGTTTTGGCATGGGTAGTTCTTCCAATCTATGTTTGGGAAGCTAGTCACCCAGGATTAGGGTAAAGGGTTGAATCTTGATAGATTCAAAGAGGTCCAAATAGGCGGATTGGGCATCTTGAGTCAGATTTGGGGGCCAGTAGCTAGGTATGATTTAAATGGAGGTCTTGTCGGTGGTTAACTGAACCTGGAGGGTCTCCTGTGGGTCATACTGTTTGACCAGCGTGGATGGGAGGTGTGTATGTCTTTTAATGTATATTGAAACTCCACCTCCTTTGGCTTTACTGCCCACAGTTTGGGGCCTGAATGTATGATAGGATGAGTAACCAGGTAAGGCTGGGGTGCTCGCCACAGCTTTGAACCCGTTTTCTGTGACTGCACAGATGTCAGCATTTTCCAGGGTTAAGAATGCTTGCAATGAGTGCAGTTTCATGTTTAGACTCCAAGCGTTTAGCAGCATGACCTTTAATTTGAGTTTTTTTGTAATTTTTATGTTTGTTTTATCAACCTCAGGACTTTTTTTTAAAAAAGGCACTATGTGGGGAGGCAAGAGCCTTTGCCAAAAGCCTGAAGTCCAGGTGAGACAGATGCAGGCCATGTCTGATAAAGCATCGTGAAGTCCAGGTGAGACAGATGCAGGCCATGTCTGATAAAGCATCGTGGTCTGTCGATCATATCTTCCCAAGCTGTCCTGTACTGGATTCCCCTGTAATGTCACCAGAACCAGTTGTTGAAGTCCATCATTTTCAGTTTGTATTGAGGCATCCTTCTGGGTGACAGCAGAATGCTGCTCAAGGCTAAGGGCATGCCTGCCTGGGACACACAATCGGCGAGCTCAATCATGTCTGTCTTCATATAGTCCAGAAAGGTACGTCTCAAGTCATTCACACCAACATGGACTGACAGTCATAAAAGTATCTTTTGTTGAGAGATTTGAGTGTGTATATGATATGGTAGATTTTGGCACCTGACAGAGACAACTAACCGTGACTTTCTCCTTATCCAGCCTGGCGAGAGGCACATCTGTGTGTCTCGCAGTGGAGTCTGTGACTAATATATTGGGTTTATGGTGCAGCCTTAGTGGCTGTGAGAGACAGGTATGTGGAACTGTGTGTCGTATGTGGTGTGGAGGGCTGTGGAGATCGCATGTGTTTTTGCCTTGGAGGTCTCCTTTGTTTGGGTATGTTTATGTGGGTGTGTTTTGTGTATGTGTGGGTGGTGGTTGAGGTGTAGTGATTGTATTGAAATCCTTTTCAGTGCTAGATATACTGGCTTGAGGGGGAGAGGGCATGGAATCTAGGTTCCTAATGTAATTGCACTTTATTCATCTGCTTTTACTGTATTATTTTTTTTTTTTTTTTTTTTTTTTACTGTATTTGTGTTTCTTTCTACTTTATTACTAGGGGCATTGACTACAACTATGAACTGAGATATATATATATATATATATATATATATATATATATATATATATATATATATATATAAATAAGCATCTTTTTATGCGCATTTAAAGTGTTTTTTTATTTGTATCTGCTTTATTTTCTGAAAAAGATATGTACTTGTTTCCCGCCTTTCTAAGCTAGTATAGTCCAGTTTTTGGGTTAGTGCTGAATTCAGGGCAGTGTTACAGATCTCTGTGTTTGCCCATACCTTACTTGGAAAGAAGGAAGTTTCTCTGCTCACCTGTGAGAGATGGGAGCGTTGAGCAGCTTATCTGTCCCTGGAGGAGTGGTTTCAGCCCAGAAAGTAGTAGTTTATTGGCCATTTTGGGCTAATTTCTCTCTCTTTCATTTCCCTGCTATAAAAACGCATTTGCCCGGTTTTGTGCGCTGGTTAGCTAGGGTATATCTATTCCCGGTTCCACAAAGTCTCCTCTTCAAATTTTCCCTTGGAACTAGACAAACATTCAACTTAAGCACTCAAGCCATTCATTTCTCAGCCCGGCACTTGCTCATAGCAAGCACTTATAAATCCTAGCACTACAGAAGAACAAGGCTCTCTATTCGACCTTACCAGTCATTCAGTAAAACAGTTTACTGTACCTATCCAGACATGTCCAAAGGGCAGTTTCAGGTGTACTCTCCAGTCCAGCTGGTGAATCTGGGCATTAAGAGGCAATGTTGCAACTGCCTCATGTACACAGACATCCCTCTCCTCCTACCACCAGACACTAATGCATGCGAGAGATGCAATTATACAGCCAAACTGGAGGCTAAGCTCTCTCAACCCAAGACTGGATCAGACAGTCAAGAGGAGGAGGGAAATACTGGCATCACACCACCAGTCTCACATAGACCCATTAAAGCAGCACCGGCAAAAACAAACACGTAAATACATGAAAACCTGCTTGGAGGCTCTAACTAAAAATCTGCAAAGGCAACAGAGGCCTCCAAAGTAGACATGCAAGCAACCTCCACCCCCCAACACAAACCATGAAACACATACTTCACAAAACCTGTGTGCCATGCAATCACAGCCCTCCAGGCAAAATAACATACCCAGCATACTAGTAATAGGTGACTATAGTCAGGCACACTGACGTCTCACTCACTAGGCTGAATAAGGAGAAGGTTACTGTTGGCTGCCTGTCGGGTGCCAGGATCCGCCACTTAACACAAGCAACTCTGGTCACTCCTGAACAAGTACATATATGACTCTGTCCATGTTGGTGTGAATGACCTGAGCCATACCTCTCTGGACTACATGAAAAGAGACATGGAAGAGCTCTCTGATCATGTAGCCCAGGCCGTTATTACCCTGACTTTTGAGTAGCATCCTGCCCTCACCAAGAATGATACCACGGTATAAAGAAAGAATTATAAGTTTCAACAACCGACTTAAGTTTCTGGTGTCATTCAAAGGGGATCCAGTGTCTTCCTGGGATGACATGCTCAACAAGCCACGCTGCTTTGCTAGAGACAGCTTGCACCCGTCACCCTTAGGCTTTCAACTACTGGCAAAGGCTCTTTATTTATTTTTATTTTATTTATTGCCACCCCCATAGTGCATTTTTTAGGCAAGGCTCAAAAGACAAACCCACCGCTGTAAATAGCACAAGTAACAAAAATCTGAGGGTAATGCTATTCATTGCCAGAAGTGTAAACCTCAAAATGCACGCACTCGAGGCTCTTTATTTATTGCCACCCCCATAGTGCCTTTTTTAGGCAAGGCTCAAAAGACAAACCCACCGCTGTAAATAGCACAAGTAACAAAAATCTGAGGGTAATGCTATTCATTGCCAGAAGTGTAAACCTCAAAATGCACGCACTCGAGGCACTCCTAAGTATGGAGAAAATCGATATATGTGCAGTAAAAGAAACCTGGTTTAAGGCTCTAGAGAGCACCCCAGCACTACCAGGCTACAACTCGTACCATACATTTCAGCCACAGAACCCAGACCGAAATACAGAAAGCAGGGGAAGTATCCATATTCATCAAGAATACCCACACCTCCAGGTTAGTGGCACAGCACGATGCTTCAGAGATTACCAACGTGCAACTAACCAACAGGCAAAACTGCAATTCAAATTGTAGCTTGCTACAGATCACCCACCATGTCCCAGGACCCCCATTCTGCATTTCTGGAAACACTGGGTAACATAAAGATCCTACCAAACACCCTAATATTGGGTGATTTTCAACTACCCAAACATTAACTAAGAGAGCTACTCAAGTACTAACTCCCTTGCCCAACATTTCCTAGAATTTATAAACTCAAACGCTCTTGAACAACTGGTCAACACTCCCACCAGAGGTGACAACATATTGGAGCTGGTCAGCGAGGGGTTGACCCCCGGTGTGGAACACCGGTCGCTCATGTTGGTGATGGTTAGATCTGACCATAAACAAATCACTTTGGATATCCACATTCCGCCCCCTCCCCTGGACAAGGAAACCACCATGAAAAACTTTTCAAAAGCAAACTTCACATTACTTAAGACAGAGGTGGAAAGTTTCAAAGCCCCCATGCTAAAGGATAACGTTGTCCAAGCTGCAAAATGCTCAGATCTGCTCCGAGTTAACCAACCTATATTGCCAACATCCTGGCAGACAGGTTCAGTGCAAACTTCACCCCCCCTCACCCCCAAAAGAATGTACAGACCCTAAATTCACAGACACTCTCAGGTTAAAATGGCCCTCTCCAAAGCCAAAAACACAGCATCAATGGGACTGGATGGTGTCCCAGGCTGCGTCCTACATGAGCTCAAAGGCGAACTAACCCCTCACCTAAACGCACTGTTCAAACTCAGCCTCTCCACAGGCTACGTACCCATAGAGTGGTGCACAGCAACAGTTATTCTGTTCCACAAAGGTGGAGCCACAACAGACCCTGGGAACTTTTACCCTGTAACCCTGACTAGCTTGGTGTGCAAGGCTATGGAGCGCATAATCATGGAACTCATTAACATAGGCATTGGGAACCTCCAAACACTGGACCCTACCCAGTTCTGCTTTAAGGGCAGATCATGCCTCCTAAACCTGGTGGACTTCTTTGAGACAGTTACCAAGGTTATAGACTAGGGAAAGGTGGTCCACACAGCCTACCTAGACCTCGCAAAGGCTTTCAACACCATTCTGTATTCTGGTATTATAGACAAGCTCACCAGCCTGAGCACAAACCTCTATGTCACAAGATGGGTTGCCAATTGGCTCACGGACAGAACCCACATGGTGAGAGTTGTGGGAGCTAGGTCTGACTCTTAAACGGTTACAAGTGGCATTCCACAGGGCTCAATCCTAGGACCCCTCCTGTTCAGTATATACTTCTCAGAGGTACAGGCAAGCACAGGAGGACTATGGCTGACCAAGTTCGCAGACGACTGCAAACTAGGGGCTATAATTGACTCACTGACTGATGCAGACATCCTCCAAAAGGGTCTCACTGAGACGGATACCTGGTGTCAAAATCATGGCCTCAAGCTAAATGCCAAAAAGTGCATAGTTATTCCCTTTGGAAATAAAGTACCCACAAACTACCACATAGGTGGTAGTCCCCTAAATATGGAAAACTTAATAAGGGATCTGGGGACCCAAGTAGATAATCTCTCCTTTGATAATCACATTGCCAAAGTGGTTAGAAAATCCTTCTGTGTGACCCACCTAATCACAAAAGGGTTTGCATCCAGATCAAAAGAGGTCATTGTGCCCCTCTATTCATCACTCATCGGACCCATCATAGAGTACAACATCCCATTTGGGATGTACCTTACAAGACACCTGCAACAGATGGAAAGACCACAGACGTACTTCACCAAGAGGATCACTGGCCTCAAACAGATGCCCTAAGCAGCTCGACTGAAGAAACTCCAGCTGTACTCTGTTGCATACCATCTGCTGAGAGGTGATCTCTGCCTGACATACAAGGTTATGTCCAACCCAGAATTGATGGACATGCTCCACCTAAAGAAAACCTTATCCCCTTGAGCCACATGCTCTATTGCTTTGGTGAGGTTTACATCCCTAAATACAACATGCTGGAGGGATAGATTTCTGTCCGAGACATCCCATGCTTTGGAACAAGATTCCAGTCTACATTAGGTAGAGCTCCTCGCTAGCACTCTTCAAGAGAAACCTTGACGAGTGGATGGGAAACGGAAAGTTTGCCCCGGGGATGACTTCAGTGGCTCTGCTGGACAAAGGCACAGGGAACTAATCTAAGGGGGCGGCGAAAGCCAACACATTCTGGCTAGGGTTATAAATGCCTTTGGGCAGATAGCCTAGTACCTACTTATGAACCTTAATACAGTAAAACATTGGTTCTCTAACTGCTGCCTCCTACTAAACCCCCCAAAAACTTAACTTTTACTATTTACACCAGCCCAAAAGACTACCCCTGTACACTTCACTATCACATCTAATAATGGCACCCTTATTTCTCCTGATCTAACCACTAAACTCTTGGGAATCACTATTGACCATCTCAACTTTGATACCCACATAAATGCCACAGTAAAATCAGTTAACAGAAAATTAGGATCCCTCTACAGAATAAAACCTTATCTTACACCACTAGCTAGATCTCATTTACTCTCAACCCTTCTTTATGCCTCTCCCATTTACACTAACCTCTCTAAAAAGAACCTTCACCAAACTAGCTATATCCTATAATAACCATTGCCAGGTTCGCTACAAGCTCCCCTTTTAGAACTCATCACTGTCTAAATCTGAAACGACTAGGCTGGTTAGAATTTCTGAATCGGATACCATTTTGGCAACTTACAATAACATACAAGGCCCTTTATCAACCCCATAATACTCCCATACTCTCTAGCTTCATTATACCATATAGCAATCTCAAAAATTTACGCTCCTCAAACAAAATGCTTATGTATATTACTAAATCTTAAAAACTTGACAGGTGATTCCTTGTTCTCTAACTCTGTCGGAAAAGTATGGAATCAATTACCACCTGACCTTGCATCTCTGACCTCTCTCCCACTTTTTAAAAGAAATCTAAAGCTCTACTTTAATAACCACTGGTTATGCTCCTGTTCTAACCCTGACTAACATTTTCTTGACTCTGATCTTATACCTTTCTCCTATTACAACCTTCTTAAAATACTTCTATATCCTTTTCTCTTACATAGAAATAAATTGTTACTAGTATACCCTTCTAAGACTTGTTTCCAGTAAGAGTAGCTAAAAAAAAAAAATACCTTTTAGTGCTTCTATTTTTTATATTCTTTTAACAATTTCTTTAACGAATATGTTATGCTAAAATTATTGCTGTATAAAACTGCCTTAATGGTATAATTATTGCTGTATAAAACTGTTTTTATGTTATTCTCTATTAAATTGTATGTTTTTTCCTTGGAGCTTTTCTCCCCGGGCCTCTACTGAAAATGGACATATATCCAGTTAGACTAGCCCGGTCAACAAATGTAAAATAAATAAAAATAAAATAAATGCACAGTAAAGTGCAGTGTCCCTTAAGAGTGCACATAGACCACAGTCAGTCTGGGGGTGGTTTCTGCCTCTTTCCCAAGATCCCCCTTAAGAGTCCCCACTGGCACAGCTCTAGAGTTGAGACCTTAGCCAGGTTTCAAAGCCATGTCCTCTAACTCTCTCCCTCTCTGTCCAACCAGTGCTTCGTGTCCCTGCCCAAGTAGGTGACACACACACACTCACATGGGGAAGGCTGCCACAAGTTTATTATCTGTGTCCCCTTCTACCCAGACTATACCCATCAGAACCCCTTCTTTTCAGCTACTATAAGGTCCTTACAAAGGGTTTCCAATCCTGTTGTGTAATGTTACTTATTGTCTGACTAAGTAAGGCTAGTGGAGTGGCATGTACAGTGTCACCAAGTAGATAGGCAAGTACTTAAAGGATTAAATATGTCTCACAAATAGCCACAAAAAATAGGTTTAAATATTTTTAATAATAAATAATAAAACAAGACAATACTCGCTAAATCACAGTTACTGCAGTGTTCAAAATCAAAGGAAGTATTTAAAACAATAATGCAGAACAATCTCAAAAAACAGAAAACTTTGAAACTAAGCTTTACTATATCTGAAAGAGTTACTGTGCTCTAAAAAAATTTGGAAAGCAAGGCAAGTGTAGATGGTGATGATGAGTGCATGTTTCCAAGTCAAAGACAAAATTACAAAATGCCCAGTGTCTCTCAGAAAGTTCTTAAATTAATATTGAATATTACTGCTGGGTTAGCGTGGATGACATCGCTTTTTGTCACCTGACTGCATTTCCCAGTCTGAACAGAAACTAACAGAATTTAACATGCCTGTGTAAAAAATACATTTCTCTCAGCTGTTTGCAGATCTTGGAAGTCATAAAACAATAAAACACTTAAACCTAGTAATTACTTCTCTTTTAAGACAATACAAAATTTCTAGCTTTAGACATTGTCTTCTACCCTGAAACTGAGAGAGAACTTTTATTGCACAGTCGTAAAGTAATTCGGTTTCAACTTATTTTCATGAAGTTTTACAAGTTGGCCCGTTTATGTTCTAGTGTTTACTGTTAAAGCGTACATTTGCACAGGTGTATAGTTTATATACATTTCTGTTCTAAGTCAGTAGGGCTTGCGGCGGTTAAACTTCAGCTCAGTATGTAACATACACTTCTGTATAAAACATATTAGTGTTCACAAATGACACAGAATTATTTACAAAATTCCAGATAGCTAGGCTGGCAATATTTCCCTGTATCACACTTCTTCCTCCCCGAAACCTCAAGCTAGTTTTTCAAGTAACCCTTGAGAAACATTGCTTGAGAGGGTTGAGCTTATCTGGGAATACCTTACCCCATTCCCTTTCTTGAGAGCCAATCTGCATTGGCATTGCTGACCCCTCTGCGGTGCTGCACTGTCATATGCCTGTAACCATAGGCTCCACCATAATAACTTGCCATTTTGCTGGCTGGTTCGATGTAGCCATGTTAAGGGGTGGTGGTCTGTAACTACAGTGAATTTCCTTCCATAGAGGTAAGGTTGAAGTTTCTGCAGTGCCCACGCTATGGCTAGGCATTTATTTTCTACAGCTGCATAACATTCCTCGCTGGGTTGGAACCTATGACTGAGCTATACCACTAGTTGATTTTCTCCCTTTAAGGAGACCTGGCTGAGTAGAGCCGCCACCCCATGGTTTGAAGCATCCACCTGCACAACAAATTCTTTGGTGTAGTCTGTGCTGGCTAATGCAGGGGGTCCTCCAAAGCTCCTTTAAGCTTCTGGAATTCCTGCTGACATGCTGGGGTCCACACTACCTTTACTGGCTTTTTTTTTCCTTGTCAGGTTTGTGAGGGGAGCAGCTATGGTACTTTAATTGGGGAGAAACTTTCTGTAGTACCCCGCTGTCCCTAGCCCTCACCTGCTTTTTGGTAACGGTAACAAAAGGGACAGGCCATGCCTGAGTGGCTTCCACTTTGGCAGGTTCTGGCTTGATCTTACCACTCCCCACTCTGTCCCAGGTAGGAGACCTCAGCCATACCCACCTGACATTTGCTGGGCTTAATGGCCAGCCCTGCCCTCTGCAGTCTGCCTAGCACCTCCCTGACAAGCTGAAGGTGCTCTTGCCAGGAATGGCTGTAGATGGCAATATCATTTAGGTAAGCAAGGGCACAATCTCCTGCTAGGATACGATCTACTAGCCTTTGGAAAGTCACTGGGGGATTTTTCATCCCAAAGGGCATCATCTTTAACTCCTACAAGCCAAAAGGAGCCACAAAGGCTGACTTCTGTCTAGCACTGGGAATCGAGGGCACCTGCCAGTAACCCTTGGTAAGATTAATAGTGATAAGATATTTAGCCCCACCCAGCTGCACTAGGGCTTCATCTGACCAAGGCAATGGGTAAGGGTCTGATTCTGTGACTATTTAATTTCCTGTAGTCCACAATGAACCTGGTGTTGCCATCCTTCTTTGGTATCAGTACCACTGGGGAGGCTCAGGGACTGCTGGACTCCTGAATTACCCCTAGGTCCAACATTTCCTGTATCTTCTCCCTCAGTCTGTTTGACTCTCTCAGGCACCCTATAAGGGGCCTGCTTAACAGGCATTTGGGGTCTTGTGCCCACATGGTTCTGCACCAGGTGGGTGCACCCTTGTTTCCCAGTGAACATGTCCCCATGCTCCTGTAACACTGCTAGGATTTCTCTAACCTGATTAGGGGATAGCTGCTGGGACTTTACCTTCCACTGTGGTGGAATTTTGAGCCTCACTGATGAGATCAGCCACCAGATCTCCCTGAGACGACTCTTGACATCCACTACAAATGCTATGACCAAGGGCCTCCTTAATCATGTTAACATGGTACGGTTTGTGCCCCTGCCTCCTGCCTAGCAGTTCTACCATGTAGTTAACATCACTGACCTTCCTTACCACCTTGTAGGGTCCATCCCAAGCTGCCTGCAGCTTATTGTGTCTGACAGGAATGAGAACCATTACCTGCTGCCCAGTAGCATGTTCTCTAGCTCGAGCATTCCTTTCCTACCAGACCGTTTTCTGCTGTTGGGCTTCTGCCAGGTTCTCCTGGGACAAGCCTTTGAGTTCCCTGAGCATTGTCCTGAGGTTTAGGACATATGCCACAACAGACTCCTTGTGAATTTCACACACTCTCCCACTCATCTTGAATCAAATCTAGAGGTCCCCTCACCCTGTACCCATACAACTCAAAGGGTGAAATACCGGTAGATTCTTGGGTCACCTCTCTGTAAACAAACATGGGGCAAATATTTGCCCCACTACCTCTTAAACTGGTCTGCAAATGCCTGTAGCATGGACTTGAATGTGGACTTTAACCTCTCAACAAGACCATTAGTCTGGGGATGGTATGGTGTGGCCTTTAGGTGTTTCACCCCACAGTGATTCCACAGACAAGCCAGCAGGTCAGTCTTGAAATTGGCACCTGTCAGTATTTCTTTTGCTGAAAATCTCTAACAAATGGAGGACAGACCCACAGCATCAGGGTATTTGGTGGCATAATCTATTACCACTAGGATATACTTTTTTCCTGTGCATCTTGTGGTACACGGAGGCCCCACAATGTCCATAGCTGCCCTCTGAAATGGCTCCTCAATCACAGCAAAGGCATCAAAGGAGCTTTCACCTTGTCTCCTGCCTTGCCTACCTTTTGGCACTGCTCACAGGTCCTGCAGTACCCTGTCACATCTCTGGAAATCCCAGGCCAATAAAAGTTATGCATAAAGCATCTCTCTGTACATTTTATGCCCATATGACCTGCAAAGGGAATATCATGGGCTATGGTTAGAAGTGCCAGATGGTAGGCTATGGGCACTATCAATTGCTGTATTCTCTCACCCTCTAGCCCTCCCTAAGGGGTCTACCCTTTTATACAGTAACCCTTTGTCCCAGTATACAGATTCTCCCTTCCCTTTAGAATTAGGTGCCTCACTAGCTACCTCCCATTGCCTTGTAATGTAGGGTCTGAGAGCTGAGCCTGTCTCAGCTCTCTCTTTTGCACAGGAAGTCTGGTATTCTCCGACAGTAGTGCCTCACTGTTGTCCCGGGTACTACTACTCACCTCTGCCCTTGCATTCATTCTGTCCAAGGGAACATCAGTACCCACAAGGAACTGTGGTTCACTTTCAGTCTCACTGCTACAGGGTAGCTCCCTCTGTGAAGTAACCAGTCCTGGCTGCAAGTGTGCGGTTTGTCTGGGTCTCCCCCAGGCTACCAGACCCACATGCTTGCCTGCAAGCCTGACTGTGTGCAACTGCACACACACACGGTACTGCATTATCAAAATCATTCCCTATCAGGACACCTGCAGGGAATATCCTCAAACACACCTACTTGCTGGCTTCCTTTTCCACCATCCCAGTCAATGTGAATCCTAGACAAAGGTATTTGGAATGGGGTCCTTCCTAAAGCTTTGGAGTAGACTGCCCAAGCAAGTAGTGCTCTTCTTTAACCATTTCAGGCTTTACAATGGATAGGTCAGAGGCTCTTTCTCGCTTAGCAGTGGCCTCTTTCCCATCCACTAAGATAGGATATAAACTCTTGTGGTAGTTTGGTACCCTTGTCCCGAGACAACTTACTGCTGGCTTTTTCTCATTCCCACTTACTGGTTCTTCTACCTTTTGTTTCCCACCTTGCCTCCATGGACATCTATATGCTACATGGCCCCACTGGTTGCATTTAAAACATTTAACCCTTGGTCCTGGACTAGCGGCTTCCCCTGCTACTGACAGACTCTGTTGGGGGCAGTCTGGGCTGCCCACCATGGGTTCCCTTAGACCCATGAATAGCACTGGGTGTCCCTTTCCTGTGCAGTGATATCTTGCTTGCTTGGTATAGGTCTCGCTTCTTCCCCCATTCATATGTAGTACTGCATTGTCTATCGGCTAACCAGATTCTCATGTCTTCAGGCAGCGTGCTAAGGGCTTGATGTCCTTCTATTCCTATGTTGCAGTATTCTTGGTGTGGGATTTCCTGCTTTTAGGCGACCCATACGTCAGCTCTTATACAAAAGCTTCAGCTTGGCTGTTGCAGCTGTGTGGGACATCACACGTAGGGCCATAAACCAGGGACTTTATTTGGCTCTACATGCTCCGTTTGCCCTGCAGGCTCACTCTGCTCTCTTACCCTGCCCCCTATTCTCACCCGCCCCCAGTGCATCTGCATTTATACACAATAACCACACCCCTATTCATACAACCGATCACATCCTCCAACCCCTTAAAGTGCTTCAACCCACCTCTCACTAGTCATCATCTAACTAGACTAACTGTACTCCTCCCTGTATACTACCCTACACACAATACTTTTACAATGCCACCCAACACTACCCTTACACACTTGAAACCCTTACTTCTGCTATCACTCCTACCCTTTTTAGCTGTACCTTACCTACTTACTTTCTATGTACACCTTAACTGCCTAAACATTTATAACCCCATGAAGCAAACCTCCACACCAACACTTATCATCCCTCATAGCCATAATCACACATCCTATCCACCAAAGTATTTATCAGCCAAATTTCATAGACTCACCCACATCACATACTACAGCCCTAGAGCTATGAAACCCCAACCCCAGAACCTAATATGTAAAGGTTTAACTCTCACTCTGGCAGTACAAGTCCACTCCCTAATTGATGGTGACATACACCCAAACCCCCTGCCCAAATTTCACCACTACCACAGAGCCTAACACCACAACTTCTATTAATACACACCTGCTTAACAGACCCCATAACTCTCTCCTGATAGCCCATCTCAATATTCGTAATTTAAATAATAAAGTTGCCCACCTACACACACTCATGGATATACATTCATTTGATATCCTCTGTCTCACTGAAACTTGTCTCAAACCAGCTATACATGATACTGCTGTTATTCCCCCAGGTTACAGTATCCTGAGACTTGACCGTAATGCAAACAAAGGTGGAGGAGTAGCTATTTTATATAAATTTGAATTACAAGTGGCCTCCATAGACTCTAAACCTCCTCTACTAGCAATGTAGAAATTCTTATCTCCAAAATTCAACTCCACAAATGTAAATCCATTTATATAATCTGTATCTGCCTTCCCCCAGGCAATAATATCAACACCTTAGAGGCTATCCTAAATTGGCTGTCCACCACCTACCCACAAGAAACCATAATTCTTGGCGGCTTTAATATAAACTGGAAGTGTTGTACATATCTGAACAGCCTTCTACCCATATCAGCCTACATGGTTTTACGCAAACCATTACATCCCCCACTAGAACCAATAAACATAATAACAATGACAGTACCCTAGATTGGATTCTCACAAATAGTCATCACCAATCCCACGAAGTAGGTACCCTCCATGAAGATATAAGCGAACACTCCCTCACCACCTTAATTAGGTATAAGAATGACATCCCAAAACTAACCATTTATAAGAAAAGGTCTAAAAAAAATTTAACCTCGACAGCTTTCAAAAAGAACTCGTAACTTGTGACTGGTCACCCCTGAAACACCTACCTGTACAAGACGCCGTTAAATACTTTAATTCTAAATTTTTAACCATTCTTGACTACCATGCCCCAACACAGATAATTAGAAGTAGGTCTAAACCAGCCCCATGGCTCTCCAAAACTACCTGACAAAAAAATCCTCCATAGAAACAAACTCAGGGCTTAACTGGTGGACAACCAAATGCCCAACAGATCACCTAAAGTTTAGACAATTACGAAATTAAACTAAACAAGCCATATTGTCAGATACAAGAAACTTTTACTGTCACCTCCAACAAGCCCATCAAAATAAACCTCAAAAATTCTGGTCTGGTATCAGTAAACTTTTACACCCAGGTTCTCTCAATTACACCCACCCTCTCAAGCTCTAATCTCAACAGCCCTAACCACATTGCCAATTCTGTTAACACTTTCTTCATAGACACCATTCAATCTCTGGTCAATCAGCTATCCCCTGACACTATATCTTCCTCCACTAATATCCCTAACAGCCCCCCACTATTTCAATTCCAACCTGTTCCTCCATCCCTTGTCTGCATCCATATTCAGAAACTTAAACCCACCACCCTCTCTGCAGACCTACTACCTGCAGAATACCTGCAAAAAGGTGCTAAAGCTATAGCCTGCCCCATATCCATCCTCATTAACAGAACTATTTCTGAAGGAACCATTCCATCAATCTGGAAAATATCACCTATCATCCTCCTGCATAAAGGCGGTAATTCCAAAGATTTTTCTAACTATAGGCCTATAGCCATATTATCCCCACTGGCAAAAATCATGGAGAAGTGCATTCATAAGCAACTATTAAACCACCTACTAGAAAACAACCTACTAGCTACCTGCCAACATGTCTTCAGACTATTTCATAGCACCACTTCTGCTCTCTTATCCTTCACCGACTGCATTAATAAAAATTGTAATAATGACACTATCCTCAGCCCTCTTCATTTATCTGTCAAAAGCCTTTGATATAGCCTGCCCCATATCCATCCTCATTAACATAACTATTTCTGAAGGAACCATTCCATCAATCTGGAAAATATCACCTATCATCCTCCTGCATAAAGGCGGTAATTCCAAAGATTTTTCTAACTATAGGCCTATAGCCATATTATCCCCACTGGCAAAAATCATGGAGAAGTGCATTCATAAGCAACTATTAAACCACCTACTAGAAAACAACCTACTAGCTACCTGCCAACATGTCTTCAGACTATTTCATAGCACCACTTCTGCTCTCTTATCCTTCACCGACTGCATTAATAAAAATTGTAATAATGACACTATCCTCAGCCCTCTTCATTTATCTGTCAAAAGCCTTTGATGTGGTCAATCACCAGCTACTCATAAAAATACTTAGAAACTTCTCACTAGATCCACTTGGTATACAGTGGTTTCAATCCTATTCAAATAACAAGCAACAGGCTGTGTTATGGGAGTATAACCTGTCTTCCCACCTCCCAATTGCCCTTGTTGTCCCTCAAGACTCCATATTGGGTCCTCTCCTCTTTTTTTACAAATGACCTACACTCTGTTGCCTCAAGCTACTTGTAACCAATACGTGGATAATTCCACATTAATATGCTCCGCCTCTTCACCATCACAACTTCAGTCACTAACCCAAGATGTGTTTAGCACAGTAGAGAATTGGCTCCTTCACCGATGTCTCATCCTGAACCTAAACAAAACAAAAATACTACTATTCACTCCCACCCGCAGAGCCTCCCCACTGAACTTCACTGTTATATCTAGCAATGGTACTATCATATCTCCCGATTCCACCAGAAAACTACTTGGAGAACTGATAAATAACTTTACCTTTGAGCCCCATATTAACAACACTATAAAAGCAGTAAACAAGAAACTAGGTTCCCTCTACAGGATCAAACCCTTTCTGACTCCACTAGCCAGGACCATTATTGCCTGTACCCACTTAATCTCAACCCTACTATATGCATCCCCTATCTATACTAAACTATGTAAAAGAAATCAGAACAAGCTGGCTATCTCCTACAATAATATTGCTAGATTTGCAACCAGGTCTGCCTATCGAACCCATCATTGCAACAATCTTAATCAACTAGGATGGTTAGAGTTGTCAACTCATATTCTATTGAGCCAACTAACTATAAGATCCTGTATCAACCTACAAATACTCGCTAACCTTATCACCCCCTACAATAACCTGAAGACCCTACACTCATTAAATAAATTACTGGTGCAGATAGGTAAAACCAACAGTCTGGCCTGAGAGACTCTGTTCTCTAACACAGTGGGTAAAACCTGGAACACCCTCCCTAATTACCTAATCTCCTTACCCTCAATTACCCTATTTAAAACCAAACTCCAGCCATACCTTAAATCACACTGGCTACCCTGTGCCAAACCCAGACTAGCTACCTCCCTTGTCTTCAGTCACTAATCTTCTTACTTGCACAAACTCATTAATCTTTTTACTAACAATAATGTGTGTAACTTTTTAGTTTAGTAGTGTCACATTTTTACTTATTCTTTTTATATATTTTTGTATGTATATCCATACCTGTTATGTAACTAGGAATGTTTTTTCTTACTCATAAGCTAAAATGTAATGAACTGTTATAATTTGCCAAAACTTGGGAATGTACCTGTGTTCTGTAAATACTTTTCTGATGTGCGGTGCTTTTCTCCCCAGGCCTCCCCAAAAAATGGACATATATCCAGTTGGACCAGCCCAGTCAACAAATGTAAAATAAAATAAAACTTTTTGTCACCTGACTTCAGTTCCCAGGCTAAACAGAAACTAACAGAGTTCAACTTCTGTGTGAAAAATACATCTCTGTCAAATGTTTGCAGATCTTGGAAGTTGTAAAACAATAAAACACATTTTAAACCTAGTGAATACTTCTCTTTCAAGACTATACAAAAATTTCTAGCTCGAGACATTTGTCTGCTACACTGCAAATGAGAGAACATTTATAGCGCAGTTATAAAGCAATTCAATTTCAACTTATTTTTTTGAGGTTTTGCAAGTTAACTCTTTCATGTTCTAGTTTCTGCTGTTAAAGCATACATTTGCACAGGTAAATAGTATATATGCATTTCTGTTTTAAGTCAGCAGGGCTTGCTGCTGTTGCAGTTTAGCTTGGTACATAACATACAGTTATGTACAAACCATATCAGTATTCACAAATGAAATGGAGTTGTTTAGAATATTTCCCTATATCACAGGTGTTTATTGGCACGTTATATTTTAAATGTGCCTGACTTTATTTTAACTTAACAGTCTTGTTTTATATGCATTTTTTGCAGTTGAATTCTATAATTCATTGAAAACATTACCCTGTAGAAGTCATGCACAATTTCTTTATGAAATCTTCAGCATTAAATGTAGTATTAAAAGTTAACATCAGGATACCTGAAAAACACTTAGTTCCTTCTCCAGGATATTGGGGTGAGGGTAACAGTCTATGTATATCCGCCGTGTGTGTGTATATGTGCCTGAGTGCATTTACAATTTCTTGTGTACTACTGTGCACATTCCTTTTACTGTCTAAAATATCAGAATTTATTAGCTTTAATGCAATACATTTTTAATGAAAACTTATTGGTGAGGTATAACTTTGACACCGTTTAATTCCAATATCTGGTAATCATTACATGCAAATGACCTTGGTAGTATATTTCTGCAAGTAGAAGCACTCTGCCTGGTAGAATACGATCTATTTTAAATGGAGATCTTTTCATTTGTCTTTTGGGTAACTCTGAGCAAACAAGGATGATGTGATTAACTGCTACAAGCTCTGCTACTTAGAGACTTAACCAATTCTTGGCTAAAATCTTCACTGCAGAAAGGTAAAACTTTTCTTTTGCCATAATAGCTGCAGTTGCAGAGAGTCCTGTCTTTAAATGTCCGCTTCCAAGTATCCTGAGAATTTACATTCATTAGATTGTACCTTATTACCTCCTGTTTGCATGATAGTTAAATATTACTTTGTGTGTCGTTTTTCTCTCATTGTTCCTGTTGCTCAGCACAAATTGTTTCCATTTACTGTACTAAACCATACAGCATGTCATTGATTCTCTTCTCTTTAGGACCAAAAAGTATTTATTTTTTAGCTTTTTATCTCTTAAGAGAAGTGCCCTTTGAGAACTTACTGCCCATGCAGCTGATGTTGGTAACTGTACTGCAGTTCTTTTTTTTTCTTTCCTTTGTATTTTTTTCATGATTCATTTTTTTTTTGAGAGCTGATGTCCTGCTGCTCTGTCCTCCCTCATCTTCATTTGGTTAGTTCATATAGTTTGATCCCATTATCCTTCAAGATTTTTATCATGCATACAGCTGCAGTCATAACAGATGGGTTTTCCTGCCGTCAGCCGGGTCCTCGGTCGGCCGAATTCCAAAGTCTAGGTCGGGCATCGGTTGTTGTCGCTTCCTCCCTGACGTCAGTGCGACAGGGGTATAAAAGATCCAGCCAATGTCATTTTCTTCAGTCTTTCTTGCCGCGCGGTGCCTGAAGCAGAAGCAGTTCGCAAGTGCCGGTCGGCCAGCTCCTGAGATTACGAATATTTTTCTACCGAAGTCTTCTTGAAAGCTAAATACCCCGTTGGGGAAACTTTTCTTGCCTCAGACCGATGTCAGACAGTTAATAATTGCATTTCTTGTGGGAAGCAAATGCCGCATAAGGATTTTCATTCCCTCTGCATTCCTTGCCTAGGCCCAGACCACGACGTCTCGGCCTGTCGTTTTTGTGCTACATTCAACAGACGCACTATTAAGCGTCGGGCGGAGTTCACCCAACACTATTTTGGCAAAACATTTAATTACATTATGTCGTCGGATACTCCGACTCCAGTTTTGAGTAAAAGACGCAAAGATAAGGACCGACATACGAGGTCCGTGACTTCTACCGACACCACGCCAAAGCCGACTACAGGTGGTCCGGTTCTCAGTGAGGCGCCTACGCAGCCCCTGACTACCGACGACATTTCATTGGCAGTGTCTTCTGTGCCCAAGGTCGCAGGCTCTTCGGCCCACACCCCGACTACAGATATCGAAGCCACTATTGGCGGTGAAACTCAGAGTTTAGATAGACCTGCCACCTCTCAAGGTGTCTTCAGGCCTTCCTCTTCTTTTTCCATCAAGGCTTTCACTAAGTCTAAATCAGCCATGCATACTAAAAGACAAGCTCCACAGGGCCCTTCTCAAGGCCCCATGCCTAAAAAGCAGATGCTCAAAATGGCTGAGGATTTGATTACTCTTATTAGGGGTTCTCAAACCCCCCCCCCGGACAAAAGACCCAGAGTGGAGGAAGAATCCCCCTCCTTGGACCAGGCCTCCATTATTTCAGAACATTCTGAAGACCAGGAACATTCTTACTCCCCTTTTGAAGATTCTGATGCAGAGGAGTTCATTCCCTCTTGTCTCCCCCCTGAGGATTACTCTTTTGGGGACACCTTGCATACCTTGAGGGAACACTTCCACTGGGAAGGCCAAGAGTACTCAGACTCCAAGAAAAGGCTTAGGGATTTCCTCTTGCTCCCTCAGCACAGGCCTCTGGCTATACCTCCTGTTTTAGACATTCTAGATGACGTGTATTCGGAGGCCTGCCTTAACCCAGATTCTTTACCTCCAGCTCCAGTCAAGCCTGACAGGTATTACCGGGTTCCTGACTCACACCAATTCCTATACAAAAGCCATGCGGTTGACCCAGAAACTATATCACAGGGTCCCAAGGGAATTAAGGCCTCCACTGCTAAAAATCCATTACCTTCAGAGAGAGATTCCAGAGCTTTAGAGAGGTGGGGGAAAAAGGTTTACACCTCGGCCATCTTAACCATGAGGGCATTAAACTGTCAGTTCCATATGTTAAAGTACCAACAATTTCTGTTATCACAGTTGAGAAACAAAATGTCACAACCTGAACAACCAGACTTGAAGGAGTTGCAGGATTTGATACATAGTGCAGAACAAGTGGGTAAGCATACCTTGCAATGTGGTTTTGATACTTTAGAGGCCTCATGTAGAGCTGCTGTTACAGGATCAGTCATACGTAGACATGCCTGGCTCAAAGAGCAAACCTTACCAGATCATGTCAAAGCTAAATTACTAGATGCTCCTCTGCAAAAAGATGTATTGTTTGGTGTTAAAGGTGAGGAGGTATTAAAGAAAATGGAGGAAAAGGCAAAATCAATGCAAACAGTAAAAGATTTCCTACAGGTACAACCTCCACGTTTCAGTAGAAATTGGCCTTCCAAAAATTGGTCCTTTCCAGCCACGGACAGACCCCAAAGAGGTAGATACAGGCACCCGAGGGGCAGAGGGCAATCTCAAGGATCTTTTAGAGGCAGACAATGGCAAGCACCCACACAGAGGTGGTGAGGATAGTTCACAGCCATTCAGAAAGCAGAACCAGTGATTTTCCCCTTTGCATGCCAAGCAAGGCTCAAATGGCAGCACCTTTAGGCAGAAAACTGGCATTATTTTCGAAAAATTGGCATATTGTCACAAAAGACAAATGGATCCTGGACATTATAGACAGAGGCTACAGATTTCACTTTCACACCCTTCCAAAAATGAGAATCCTGCCAAACCTGCCACACAATCAAAGGGCAGAGGCACAAAAACAAATTTCAGATCTCATGGACATGAAAGCTATTCAAGAGGTACCTGTACAAGAACAGGGTCAAGGTTTTTATTCCAGGCTATTCCTGGTACCAAGGAAGGGAAAAGATTGGAGACCTATTTTGGACCTATCCATCCTAAACACATTTTTACTCATGCCAAAATTCAAGATGCTCACATTACAGCAGCTTCATCCCATGCTGGGCAAGGAGTCTTGGCTGGTAACATTGGACCTCAAGGAGGCATACCTGCATGTCCCAATCAGACAGGATTGCAGAAGATACCCCAGATTTCTTGCAGGTTCAACCCATTATCAATTCTCTGCATTGCCCTTTGGCTTATCTACTGCGCCCAGAGTGTTCACGAAATGCCTGGCATCAGTAATCGCCTACTGCAGACTTCAAGGGATACAAATATACCCATATCTGGATGACTGCCTGATCCAAGCGGACAGCAAGCACATACTTATGAAACATCTGGCGTTTGTAATAATGTTGTTGAATTCTCTGGGATACACAGTCAACAAAAAGAAATCAAGGCTAATACCCTCTCAAACAATAATTTTCCTGGGTGCCAGCTTGGATACAAACATCCAGATGGCCTACCTCACGCCAGAGAAACAAGGGCAACCAGCTCAGTACTTCAGAAAACTGGCAACTTTCACCAGGCTGACTGCAAGGAAAATCCTGCAGGCTCTGGGATTCATGGCATCTTGCATCCTACTGATCCCATGTGCAAAGCTGCATATGAGGAAACTTCAATGGTACCTAACAAGACCTATGGTCTCAACACAGCCACAGTTTGGAAACAATAATACCACTAATTCCATGTCTTCAAAAGGAATTTCTGTGGTGGGCTCAAGCATGCCAAAGAAACACATGTCTCCCATTCTGCAAGCCTCAAGCAAATCAAATCATCACAACAGATGCCTCGGACTACGCCTGGGGGGCGCACATGACAGATCAGTGCATTCAGGGCAAATGGCCCCAAAAAGAGAAGCACCTACACATCAATCAGAAGGAAATGCTAGCAGTAATAAATGCTATTATAGCTTTCAAAGACCTACTGCATCCAGGCCAGCTATTGGTAAGGACGGACAACACCACAGTAATGTGGTACATAAACAAACAGGGAGCTACCCATTCATACCCCCTATGCAGGCAAGCCATGTCTCTTTGGAACATGGCTCTGGAATTACAAATCGAGCTTCAAGCACAGTACCTGCCAGGCAAGGAAAACACACTGGCAGACAACCTAAGCAGAAATATGACAGATCCACACGAATGGAAGTTGCATCCTCAAGTTTTCACAAAGATAACTCAAGCATGGGGAAGGCCAGACATAGAGCTCTTTGCCTCCCACAGAAATCACCAATTGGCAAAATTCTGCTCAAGGACCTTTCATCCACAGGCCTGGAAAGTGGATGCACTCTCCTTCAGTTGGGCAACAATGACAGTTTATGCCTTTCCACCTCTCCGTCTGCTGCCCAAAGTTCTATTAAAAACCAGAGCAGACAGACCAAAGATGATTCTCATTGCTGCAGACTGGCCAAGACAACACTGGTACCCACTCCTGAAAAGCCTGACGCATTCCCCACCATGGATCCTGCCTCTAATGCCTCTTCTACTGACTCAGCACAACTTCAAAACTCTTCAGTCAGCTGAAAACGCTCAATTTAGCCGCATGGAAGATTCCTTAAATTCACAACAGGCCCTACTCTCCAAGGAGGTGCAGGATGTCATTTGGGGGGCCAGAAGACCTTCTACAAGAAAAGCCTACTCTGCAAAATGGAAACGGTTTTGTGCCTGGAATGAGTAAAAGGCTCAGAATCCTGGAATACTGAATTTACCCCAAATATTACAGTACCTAGCTGAGATGCTAAGCAATGGACTTTCATTCTCCTCCATCAAAATCCATGCCTCAGCCATTTCTGCAGAATACAACACTGATCCTCTTTTATTCTCTTATTCCCTCTTAAGACAGTTCCTCAGAGGGGCTAAGAATATAAAACCCCCAAGGAAACAACCAGTACCTGCTTGGGACCTCCATTTCATACTAGAAAAACTGACCTTGCCTCCTTTTGAGCCAGCTGCTTCAACAGAACTGCAATACTTGTCTTGGAAAACAGCCTTCCTCCTGGCAATCACTTCAGCTTTTGGGGGTTGAACTACAAGCCCTCATGACTGTGCAGCCTTTCATCATTTTCCATCAGGACAGAGTTACCTTACGAACCAATCCGTCCTTTATGCCAAAGGTAGTATCCAGGGCAGCCTTGAATCAGGCTATCCACTTACCTACCTTTTACCCTAATCCTCAAAACAGGGGAAAGACTACTACATTCCTTGGACATTCACAGATAGCTGTTATTATTTGGACAGAACAAAGCCTTTCAGAAAATCAGAGCAACTCTTTTGTGTCCTATGCTGCAGGAGCTCAAGGGAAGTCTATTTCCAAACAGACAATCTCAAAGTGGATAGGCCACTGCATACGCTTTTGTTACTCTTTTCATGGTAAATCTGTACCTGCAGGCATCAGATCTCACTCCACAAGGGCCACAGCTACCTCTGCAGCTTTCCTCAGGGGGGTTCCTACCAAAGATATTCAGTTTTTCTTGCCCCAGATGTCAGGTGCCCCCAGAAGGAAGGCAATACATAAAATCATGTAATAATGCAATGCAATATAATCAAAAAACAGTAGTTCCAAGCAAATACATCATAAAAGAATACCCCAATCGGGTTGTATGAGGAGGTCTTAGCCGTTAGGCCTGTCCCAAGAGGGGAAGGAGGGAGGGAAACCTGGACTGCAGCTGTATTAGCACTCGAACATCTACATTTATGGTAGGTACAAAACTGTACTTTTTTTCATCATGCATACAGCTGCAGTCATAACAGATGGGTAGAATCCCAAAGCTAAAAAAGGGGTGGTAGGCACTAGGTGGAACTAGGAGAAGCCAGGATGCCCTGCAAGACTGCAGTGGCAAAGCCTGCTCTAGATTTGGAGTATAATGGTAGGGGATAGTGCTTGGAGAAGGTATGTACGTAACTCCAAGTGGCTGCTTCCAAAATATCTTTGGTAGGAACCCCCCTGAGGAAAGCTGCAGAGGTAGCTGTGGCCCTTGTGGAGTGAGATCTGATGCCTGCAGGTACAGATTTACCATGAAAAGAGTAACAAAAGCGTATGCAGTGGCCTATCCACTTTGAGATTGTCTGTTTGGAAATAGGCTTCCCTTGAGCTCCTGCAGCATAGGACACAAAGAGTTGCTCTGATTTTCTGAAAGGCTTTGTTCTGTCCAAATAATAACGCAGCTGTCTGTGAATGTCCAAGGAATGTAGTAGTTTTTCCCCTTTGTTTTGAGGATTAGGCTAAAAGGTAGGTAAGTGGATAGCCTGATTCAAGGCTACCCTGGGTACTACCTTTGGCATAAAGGACGGATTGGTTCGTAAGGTAACTCTGTCCTGATGGAAAATGATGAAAGGCTGCACAGCCATGAGGGCTTGTAGTTCCGAAACCCTGCGAGCTGAAGTGATTGCCAGGAGGAAGGCTGTTTTCCAAGACCAGTATTGCAGTTCTGTTGAAGCAGCTGGCTCAAAAGGAGGCAAGGTCAGTTTTTCTAGTATGAAATTGAGGTCCCAAGCAGGTATTGGTTGTTTCCTTGGGGGTTTTATATTCTTAGCCCCTCTGAGAAACTGTCTTAAGAGGGTATAAGAGAATAAAAGAGGATCAGTGTTGTATTCTGCAGAAATGGCTGAGGCATGGATTTTGATGGAGGAGAATGAAAGTCCATTGCTTAGCATCTCAGCTAGGTACTGTAATATTTGGGGTAAATTCAGTATTCCAGGATTCTGAGCCTTTTTCTCATTCCAGGCACAAAACCGATTCCATTTTGCAGAGTAGGCTTTTCTTGTCGAAGGTCTTCTGGCCTCCAAAATGACATCCTGCACCTCCTTGGAGAGTAGGGCCTGTTGTGAATGTAAGGAATCTTCCATGCGGCTAAATTGAGTGTTTTCAGCTGACTGTGAAGAGTTTTGAAGTTGTGCTGAGTCAGTAGAAGAGGCATTAGAGGCAGGATCCATGGTGGGGAATGCGTCAGGCTTTTCAGGAGTGGGTACCAGTGTTGT
The DNA here is from genome assembly GCF_019279795.1 of Protopterus annectens. Lineage (NCBI taxonomy): Eukaryota > Metazoa > Chordata > Ceratodontiformes > Protopteridae > Protopterus > Protopterus annectens. The sequence goes on along the minus strand of NC_056737.1, from coordinate 453,605,187 downwards.
CTTGGCCAGTCTGCAGCAATGAGAATCATCTTTGGTCTGTTTGCTCTGGTTTTTAATAGAACTTTGGGCAGCAGAGGGAGAGGTGGAAAGGCATAACCTGTCATTGTTGCCCAACTGAAGGAGAGTGCGTCCACTTTCCAGGCCTGTGGATGAAAGGTCCTTGAGCAGAATTTTGCCAATTGGTGATTTCTGTGGGAGGCAAAGAGCTCTATGTCTGGCCTTCCCCATGATTGAGTTATCTTTGTGAAAACTTGAGGATGCAACTTCCATTCGTGTGGATCTGTCATATTTCTGCTTAGGTTGTCTGCCAGTGTGTTTTCCTTGCCTGGCAGGTACTGTGCTTGAAGCTCGATTTGTAATTCCAGAGCCATGTTCCAAAGAGACATGGCTTGCCTGCATAGGGGGTATGAATGGGTACCTCCCTGTTTGTTTATGTACCACATTACTGTGGTGTTGTCCGTCCTTATCAATAGCTGGCCTGGATGCAGTAGGTCTTTGAAAGCTATAATAGCATTTATTACTGCTAACATTTCCTTCTGATTGATGTGTAGGTGCTTCTCTTTTAGGGGCCATTTGCCCTGAATGCACCGATCTGTCATGTGTGCCCCCCAGGCGTAGTCCGAGGCGTCTGTTGTGATGATTTGATTTGCTTGAGGCTTGCAGAATGGGAGACCTGTGTTTCTTTGGCATGCTTGAGCCCACCACAGAAATTCCTTTTGAAGACATGGAATTAGTGGTATTATTGTTTCCAAACTGTGGCTGTGTTGAGACCATAGTTTTTTTAGGTACCATTGAAGTTTCCTCATATGCAGCTTTGCACATGGTATCAGTAGGATGCAAGATGCCATGAATCCCAGAGCCTGCAGGATTTTCCTTGCAGTCAGCCTGGTGAAAGTTGCCAGTTTTCTGAAGTATTGAGTTGGTTTGCCTTGTTTCTCTGGCGTGAGGTAGGCCATCTGGGTGTTTGTATCCAAGCTGGCACCCAGGAAAATTATTGTTTGAGAGGGTATTAGCCTTGATTTCTTTTTGTTGACTGTGTATCCCAGAGAATTCAACAACATTATTACAAACGCCAGATGTTTCATAAGTATGTGCTTGCTGTCCACTTGGATCAGGCAGTCATCCAGATATGGGTATATTTGTATCCCTTGAAGTCTGCAGTAGGCGATTACTGATGCCAGGCATTTCGTGAACACTCTGGGCGCAGTAGATAAGCCAAAGGGCAATGCAGAGAATTGATAATGGGTTGAACCTGCAAGAAATCTGAGGTATCTTCTGCAGTCTTGTCTGATTGGGACATGCAGGTATGCCTCCTTGAGGTCCAATGTTACCAGCCAAGACTCCTTGCCCAGCATGGGAAGAAGCTGCTGTAATGTGAGCATCTTGAATTTTGGCATGAGTAAAAATGTGTTTAGGATGGATAGGTCCAAAATAGGTCTCCAATCTTTTCCCTTCCTTGGTACCAGGAATAGTCTGGAATAAAAACCTTGACCCTGTTCTTGTACAGGTACCTCTTGAATAGCTTTCATGTCCATGAGATCTGAAATTTGTTTTTGTGCCTCTGCCCTTTGATTGTGTGGCAGGTTTGGCAGGCCTCTCATTTTTGGAAGGGTGTGAAAGTGAAATCTGTAGCCTCTGTCTATAATGTCTGGGATCCATTTGTCTTTTGTGACAATATGCCAATTTTTCGAAAAAATGCCAGTTTTCCGCCTAAAGGTGCTGCCATTTGAGCCTGATTGGGGTATTCTTTTATGGTGTATTTGCTTGCAACTACTGTTTTTTGATTATATTGCATTGCATTATTACATGATTTTATGTGTTGCCTTTCTTCTGGGGGCACCTGACATCTGGGGCAAGAAAAACTGAAGAAAATGGCGTCGGCTGGATCTTTTATACCCCTGTCGCACTGACGTCAGGGAGGAAGTGACAACAACCGACGCCTGACCTAGACTTTTTAATTCGGCCGACCGAGGACCCATCTGACGGCAGGAAAACCCATCTGTTATGACTGCAGCTGTATTAGCACTCGAACATCTACATTTATGGTAGGTACAAAACTGTACTTTTTGCCATTGCGGTCTTCCCTTATCTGCATTTTAAGACCGGCAGATAAAGTAATATACCAGGTTCTTTTATTAAAAAAAGCATGCTTAGCAAGCCAATGTTGAGATGTTTGTTGTCTTATCTTGCATGTGTCATTAGTATAAAACTACTAAGGCACTGAAAGCAGTTTAGGCAAAAACATACTTATTGTGCGTGCAAATGGATTGTTAGTAAGTCTTAATTGGACTAATTAACAAGCCTAGACAAATACCAAACAACATGAATAATCTCACATGCTCTGCACTTTTTCATGACTTCATTTGCATTTTTACACACAAGCCACACCCGTCATGGAATGAAGAACAGACCAATGCCATTCCTTTGTTTTAGAACAAAGCAGTCCCTAGTTGCAACACTGTACAGTTGGCTGTAAATATTTATTTCTGGTCTGAAGTCTATATTGTCCTTGGTAATGTCTGAAATTCTGCTATAGAAAATAAATTCCGACATTTACATTTTTTTATCTTTCAATATAGGTGTTCTTAGCTTCCTACATTCGCTGTCCCTTTCTTCAAATAAACAGTGAAAATCAAAGTTAAAAAAAAGTAATATATAAATAAAATCATTTTCTCTTACCAAGCTGCTGCACAGTAAATCACAGACAAACATTCCAGAGCTTCAGATAAGCTCTGAAATGAGATGCAGGTATATTTAGCTAGGTTTAATGAAGATGCTGGCACTTGGCTAGCGAAACTTTTCCTGTATACTGTCATCTGGCTGCTTCATTTTGGATTAAATGGCTATTCCTAGCAACCTACTGATGTCCTTCATGGATGCATCTGCAGTCATAACAAGTGGGTTATCCTGTCGTCAGGCAGCCCTTCAGTCGGCCGGATTCCAAAGTCCGGGTCCGGCTTCGGCTGATGTCGCACTCCACCCGACGTCATCTCTGTTGGTCTTCGGGTATAAAGGCATCAGCCGACGCCATTTTCCTCAGTCTTTCTTGCCGTGGCGCCAAGCAGAAGCTGTTCGCAAGTGCGGTCGGTCGGATCCAGAGATTACTTCTACGAATACTACTTGAAGACTTCTAAAGCTAAGTACCCGTTGGGGACTCTTTCTTGCCTCAGCCGATGTCAGAAAAAGTTAACAATTGTTTAAACTGTGGGAAACAAATACCTCATAAAGATTTCCACTCTTACTGTCTGCCTTGTTTAGGCCCAGCCGCAGCCTGTTGCCTGTGCTTCCTTCAACCGGGAACAGTTTTTCGGTTCTGATTTTGCGTACATTATGCCGTCGGATCCTCCGACTACCCCATCTGGCAAAGATAAAGACCGACACCGGTTCCGGCGAAACCTTGGTCAAGCAAACCGAGTGTCTCGGTTTCGGCGAAACCGAGAAAACTGAACAAAGTACAGCTGAACCTATTCCTACAACTGAAGCCCCTGCTAACACTTGAAGCGACTTCAGAAATTTTACCCACTACGGTGGTTGACTTATCAGACACCATCCCTTGGATGTTTCTACCCCAGCACGTGGTGCTGCTAGGCCTCCAGCAGCCATGTCCATTAAGGCCTTCGCCAGGGCTAAAGCTGCCAAGACTACTAAAACAGTGCCTGTTAAACCACCCCATCCAGGCCCTCTTCTAGTTCTCAAATGCTTACCTTGGCAGAAGATTTAATTTCTGTAATTAGAGGATCTCAATCTCACCCAGACAGGGCCTCTCAGCCCCCAGAGAAGAGACCTAGGGCAGAGCCCCGAGGCAGTGTCCTCTGATGATTCTGCTGATGAATCAGACATAACTGACCAGCCAGAGGCTCCCTTCTCCAATTTTGAAGATTCTGATGCTGAAGAATCCATCCCAGCTGCTTCCCCACCAGAAGAATTTTCCTTTGGAAACTTTGCATGCCATGCGAGAACAGTTCCAATGGCAGCAACAGGATTTTTCAGACTCCAGAAAAGACTTAGGACCTTTCTGCACCTCCCTCAGCACAGGCCCTTGGCTATACCCCTGTTCTCTCTGTGGTGGATGATGCTTTCAATGATGTTTGCTCCGCTCCAGATTCTTTACCCCAGCCCCTACCAAACCAGACAGATTTTACAGGGTGCCAGATACTCATCACCACCTTTACAAGGCTCCACTTGCAGACCCAGAAACTATATCCCAGGGCCCCAAGGCAGTAGCGACCATAGCTAAAACCCTATTCCTTCTGAAAGGGAAGCAAGGTCATTAGACAGATGGGGTAAAAGGTCTACACTTCAGCTACTCTCTCAGCTAGAGCTTTAAACTGTCAGTTTCACATGATACAATACCAAGAGTTTATGCTGGATCAGTTAACTAAAAACTAACCACTGATGAATCTCTTGATAAGAAATATGTATTAGATATGGTAAATAACATACAACAGGTTAGCAACCATTCCTTAAAATGTGGCTATGATGCACTGGAGGCTTCATTTAGATCAGCCATGACAGGCACAGTGATAAGAAGGCATGCATGGCTAAAGGAACAAGCTTTACGGATCATGTTAAAGCTAAGTTGCTAGATGCTCCTATGGACAAGACAAGTTTGTTTGGTACATCTGCCCAGCAGGTTATGAAGAAAATGGAAGAAAAGGCAAAATCTGTTCAAACTGTTAAAGATTTCTTGCAGGTTCAACCCCAAGGTTTAGCAGGAACTGGCCTGCCAAAATTGGTCCTTTCCTGACTCCACAAAATTTCAAAGGGGCAGGAATAGGCGTTCCAGAGGCAGAAACCAATCCAGAGGAGGTGCCTACAGAGGAAGACAGTGGCAAGGTAACAACAGAGGCACAGACACGCCACTGCCACTACATCAACACAACCACAGTGACTTAACCCTAAACCCGCCTACCAGGGAACAAATAGCAGCTCCTCTAGGCGGAAAGTTAACCTTATTTTCAAAGAACTGGCACTACATAACAAAGGACAAGTGGATTTTACAAACCATAGATCAAGGTTACGGTTTCACTTCCACACTACTCCAGTCAAAGAGGAATGCCAAATCTACCTCCAAATCAAAAACAGAGGCTCTACCAGATAATGGAGTTAGCAAACATGAGAGCTGTGGAAAGAGTGCCAGCAGCAGAGCAAGGAAAGGGTTCTACTCCAGACTATTCCTAGTTCCAAGAAAGGAAAAAGTTGGAGACCAATTCTCGACCTGTCCACCTTAAATACATACATCATTGTCCCAAAATTCAAAATGCTGACCCTACAGCAACTTCTTCCCATGCTGGGCAAGGAGTCTTGGCTGGTAACTCTAGATCTCAAGGAGGCATACCTGCACGTCCCCATTCGACCAATCTGCAGAAGATACCTCAGATTTCTTGCAGGATCAGAGCACTATCAATTCTCAGCATTGCCTTTTGGCTTATCTACTGCCCAGAGTATTCACAAAATGCCTGGCATCAGTAATCGCCCATTGCAGACTTCAGAATTCAAATTTACCCATACCTGGACGACTGCCTGCTACAAGGGACAACAAAAGCAAGCTGACAACAGATTTACAAAGGGTCATTTACTTGCTACAAGCACTGGGATACACAGTCAATTTACAAAAGTCAAGGCTAATACCATCCCAAACAAGGACTTTCTTGGAATTGGACACAGTAAAACAAATGGCATTCCTGACTACAGAAAAACAAAAGAACTCCCTCTATACTTCTTGGCACTAACAAAACTGAACAAGTTAACAGCAAGAAAAGTACTGCAGGCCTTGGGCTTCATGGCATCATGCATAATCTTGGTTCCATTTGCCAGACTACATATGAGAAAACTACAGTGGTACCTAAAGAATTTATGGTCCCAACACAGACACAGTCTAGAAACAGAAATCCCACTAATTCCATGCTTAAAACAGGAGTTCCTATGGTGGGCTCAGGCATGCCAGTCAAACCCAGGCCTACCCTTTCGCAGATGTCAAGCAAGCCAGACCATCACAACAGACGCTTCAGACCTAGGATGGGGGCACATGGTGGACAAATGCGTGCAAGGATTGTGGACACAGGATCAACTTCAACTGCACATCAACCTAAAAGAAATGCTGGCAGTAAAACTGGCAATCCAAAAGTTCAAACCATTTCTCAAAGAGGGCCAGTTGATGATAAGGACAGACAACACCACAGTCATGTGGTACATCAACAAACAGGGAGGCACTCATTCATACCCCTATGCAGAATGACCTTGGAGCTGTGGACCCTGGCACTCAGCTACAACATCCAGTTACAGGCAATATTTGTACCAGGAAAGACAATACCCTAGCAGACATATTAAGCAGAACCACGGATGCCCACGAATGGAAGCTTCATCCGGACATCTTCAAGACCATCTTAAAGAAATGGGGAATGCCACAGATAGACCTATTCGCATCACCTCTCAATCACCAGCTCAAAAAATTCTGCACAAGGACATTCCACCCATTAGCATGGAAAGTGGATTCGCTCTCTTTCAACTGGAAAGGCCTAACAGCATATGCATTCCCGCCTCTTCCTTTGATACACAAGGTACTACTAAAAATCAAGGAAGAACGTCCAAGGATAATCCTGATAGCTCCAAACTGGCCAAGGCAACACTGGTACCCACTACTGAGGAGCATGTCTCGGAACAATATGTGGACAATTCCACTGATGCCTTTGATGTTAACGCAGAACAACTACAGCATCATACATCCAAACCTAAAAACCTTACAACTGACTGCATGGAACATCACATAACAGCAGCTATTCCAGAACTTTCCCAAAGAGTTAAAGACATTATTCTGAAAGCAGACCTTCAACAAGAAGGAACTATGCTGGAAAATGGAAAAGGTTTGTCATCTGGAGTACGGAAAGAGGAAAAGATGTGTCAAACATAGATATGCCTAACATTCTGGAGTATCTGGCGAACTTCTTCATTCAGGCCTGTCCTACTCCTCCATCAAGATACATGCATCAGCTATTTCAGCAGAATACAGCTTTGATACACCTGTTTTTCGCACCCTTTGCTCAGACAATTCCTCAGAGGAATCAAGAATGTAAAACCTCCTAGGAAACCACCATTACCAGCTTGGGATTTAAACTTTGTGCTAGAAAAGTTGACACTAGCACCCTTTGAACCAGCAGCAACAGCAGACCTACAACACCTATCATGGAAAACTGCTTTCCTACTGGCAATTACTTCAGCAAGGAGGGTTTCAGAACTACAGGCCTTAATGGCAGTGCAACCCTTCCTAATCTTCCACCAAGATAGAGTGTCCATGAGGACTAATCCTACATTTATGCCTAAGGTGGTATCCAGAGTGTCTTTAAACCAGGCAATCCACCTACCTACCTTCTTTCCCAACCCACAAAACAGAGGGAAAGAATACTGCATACCTTGGATGTACATAGACAGCTACGCTACTACTTGGACAGAACAAAAATAGCAGAACGACTGACCAACTTTTTGTAGCCTATGCTACAGTAAGGGAAGGAAAAGCTATTTCAAACAGACAATCTCCAAATGGATAGGAAATTGCATACGATTCTGTTACTCCTTCCATGGAAAACCAATTCCACAGAACATAAGACCTCATTCTACAAGAGCAACAGCCACTACCACAGCCTTCTTACGAGGAGTGGCAACCAAAGACATTATTGAGGCGGCTACTTGGACCTCCGTGCATACATTTGCCAAGCATTATAATTTGCCTCTATATTCCAGATCCCGAGCAGGGTTTACCACTGCTGTACTGCAAGGGATCCTAAACACACCATAATCTACTTTTATCCTCCTCCCCTAGTTGGCTATGGTATTCTACCCACTTGTTATGACTGCAGATGCATCCATGAAGGACATAGTACAGTTTTGTACCTACCATAAATGTAGATGTCCGAACTGGATAGCATCTGCAGTCATCCACCATCCCCACTGTGGTACTCCTAGGGTGTTTACCCTTCTAATAGCTAGCTGTTGTGGGGGAGTTTTTTATGGTGTATTTGTTTTTGTATATGTACATACATGCTTATTGTTGTGTTTACCTCTATCTATTTGGAAACATTGGCATCTATCCAAATTTTAGCCTGCAAGAGGGCTACTGGCATCTGGGGCAAGAAACACTGAGGAAAATGGCGTCGGCTGATGCCTTTATACCGAACCAACAGAGATGACGTCGGGTGGAGTGCGACATCAGCCGAAGCCGGACCCGGACTTTGGAATCCGGCCGACTGAAGGGCTGCCTGACGACAGGACAACCCACTTGTTATGACTGCAGATGCTATCCAGTTCGGACATCTACATTTATGGTAGGTACAAAACTGTACTTTTCCCATGCTGTTTTTCTGTGACATACGGATTATCTGTATTTAAGGATATCACCTTACAACAGATTCCTTGGGACACCACATTTCCAAGTCTCTATAAACATGACTAATTACTACTTAATAGCTAGATATTGGGCACTCTTTGTTCCTTCTGAGTGTGGTAACTATCTTAACACATTTGCTTAAATCCCTATTAAACTTTTATTAGACCTTTTGTCTTTTTATTGAGGGAATTCAAGTACCCATGAATAAACTGTCTGAGCCACACTGTCAATATTCAGCATACTCAGTACTGTTTGACATTGTAAATGCTAACTCTTGACAGTTCACTGCCCTATTAGGGGCCCCAATTATTTTACATGTGCATGTGTGTGCATATGTATTTTGTATGTGTATATATTTTTTTCAACCCCTTTAACGTCGTATTACACCGTCATTGGTACACATTTAGGTAGAAAACAAACAATAACAAATATATTTCCGTTTCGTGCATTATTATAGTTACATGGTTTCTTTCTTAATGGTTATTATTCAATTTAAAGTTATAGATTGCTTGAGTCCTCCTTTCCCTGAATGCATGCAGTGTTCCATTTATTTATGTGCGGTTTTGCTCCATACGTCTTCTTGGACACCCTTCAATTCTTTTACATCTTAAAATATTCAGTAATTTTTTTTACACTTCACTTAATTTTCATTTCAGTTATTTTTTGTTGGTAGCCAACAGCGATAAACTTAATAGGGCCTTACTCTGTCTAGGTAATTCAGTTTCTATACCCCTGCTCAAAAGAATAATTTTCTTGGTTACAGTAACTTTCACCCAAATGTTTCTGATGAAGTATCTGTATGGAATTTTTTAAATCCATCAACTCATTGCACTCCCACAAAACATGTTCTTGAGTACCCCTGATGTCCTCCAAGGATGCATCTGCAGTCCTAACAAATGGGTTGTCCTGCCTCAGGCAGCCCTGCGGTCGGCCGGATTCCAAAGTCTGGGTCTGGCCTCGGCTGATGTCGCACTTCACCCGGCGTCACTGCTACTGTCGATTGGGTATAAAGGCATCAGCCAACGCCATTTTCCTCAGTCTTTCTTGGCGCGTGGTGCCCGAAGCAGAAGCTGTTCGCAAGTGCCGGTCGGTCAGATCCAGAGATTTCTACTACCGAAGACTTCTAAAAAGCTAAGTACCCCGTTGGGGATTCTTTCTTGCCTCAGCCGATGTCAGAAAAAGTAAATAATTGTTTAACTTGTGGGAAACAAATACCTCATAAGGATTTCCACTCTTACTGCCTTCCTTGCTTAGGCCCAGACCACGACGTAGCAGCTTGTCTAGCCTGTGCTTCCTTCAACCAGGGAACACTTAGACGTCGGTCGGAGTTTGCGGAGGAGTTTTTTGGTCCCGCTTTTGCTTACAAAATGCCGTCGGAGACTCCGACTTCACAATTAGCTAAAAAGCGCAAGGAAAAGGACCGACACTCGCGGTCCGCGGTTTCGGCCGAAACCACGGTTAAGACAACCGCGAGTGTCTCTGTTTCGGCTGAAACCGAGTCCTCGGTTCTTCCTTCGGCCGACAGCATTCCTCCTGCAGCCGAGGCCTCACACAGCATGGCTGAATCTGCTACTGAAATTTCTCCTGCTGTAGCAGGCACCCAGGATTTATCAGATACTATTCCTTTAGACATATCCACTCCTGCACGTGGAGCTGCTAGGCCCCCTGCATCCATGTCTATCGAGGCTTTCTCTAGGGCTAAAGCAGCTAAATCTTCTAAGGCCTTGCCTTCTAAAACCCCCGCACACAGGCCTAGCTCTAGTTCCCAAATGCTTAGCCTGGCAGAGGATCTAATTTCTTTGATCAGGGGATCCCAACCTCACCCTGACAGGGCCTCTCATCCCCCTCCAGAGAAGAGGCCTAGAGCAGAGCCCCCTGAACCAGTTTCTACAGATTATTCTTCTGATGATTCAGACAACTCAAATCCTCCAGAAGGCCCTTATTCTCCCTATGAGGATTCTGACGCAGAAGACTCCATTCCTTCAGCCTCTCCTCCTGAGGAATTTTCTTTTGGGGAAACCTTGCATGCTATGAGGGAACATTTCCAATGGCAGGGCCAGGATTTTTCAGATTCTAGGAAGCGGCTCAGGACCTTTTTGCATTTGCCACAGCATAGGCCTTTAGCCATTCCTCCAGTACTAACAGTTGTGGATAATGCATTCAATGATGCTTGTACTGCCCCTGACTCTCTTCCTCCGGCCCCTGCTAAGCCCGACAGATACTACAGGGTCCCGGACACACATTATCACCTGTATAAGGCTCCTATTGCAAATCCAGAAACTATTTCTCAGGGCCCCAAAGCTGTAGCAACTGCCAAAAACCCCCTCTGAAAGAGAATCTAGAGCATTAGAGAGATGGGGTAAAAAAGTTTATACTTCTGCTACTCTTTCGGCTAGGGCTTTAAACTGTCAATTCCACATGATTCAGTATCAGGAATTTTTGTTAGATCAGTTAAATAAAAAACTATCCTCTCCTGAACCTATAGACCGTAAGTCCCTGCAGGATTTGGTACATAACACTCAGCAGGTCAGTAATCATTCCTTGAAATGCGGCTATGATGCACTGGAGGCTTCCTTTAGATCAGCTATGACTGGTACAGTGATCAGAAGGCATGCATGGTTAAAAGAGCAATCCTTACCAGACCATGTAAAGTCAAAGCTCCTAGATGCTCCCATGGAGAAACTGTTTGTTTGGTTCCCCTGCACAGCAAGTATTAAAGAAGGTGGAGGAAAAAGCAAAATCTGTCCAAACAGTCAAGGACTTCTTCCAGGTCCAGCCTCCTAGGTTTAGTAGAAATTGGCCTTCGAAGAATTGGTCCTTTCCAGACACCAGAGCACAGAGAGGCAGAAATAGGCGCTCAAGAGGCAGAGGTCAATCCAGAGGTTCCAACAGGGGACGTCAGTGGCAGCCTAACAACCAGAGAAGTACTCCCGCAGATCCGGCTACTACCACTTCCACAGGACAGTCACAGTGACTTGGCTCTGATACCGCCTACCAGGGAACAACTGGAAGCACCCTTAGGCGGAAAGCTAGCCTTATTTTCAGTAAACTGGCATTACATTACAGGAGACAAATGGATTTTACAGACAATAGACAAAGGTTACAGGTTTCACTTCCATACTCTACCAAGGAAGAGAGGAATGCCAAACCTACCACCAAACCAAAAGACAAACGCTCTAGGACAAATCAACCACTTACTAAGGATGAGAGCTATAGAAAAGGTACCGGCTATGGAACAAGGACAAGGATTTTATTCCAGACTTTTCCTGGTGCCAAGAAAAGAAAATCAATGGAGGCCTATTCTCGACCTGTCCGCTCTCAACACATATCTCATTGTTCCAAAATTCAAAATGCTGACCCTACAGCACCTTCTTCCCATGCTGGGCAAGGAGGCTTGGCTGGTGACTCTAGATCCCAAGGAGGCATACCTGCACGTCCCTATTCGACCAGATTGCAGAAGATACCTCAGATTTCTTGCAGGATCAGAGCATTATCAATTCTCAGCATTGCCCTTTGGCTTATCTACTGCGCCCAGAGTATTCACAAAATGCCTGGCATCAGTAATTGCTCATTGCAGGCTTCAGGGAATTCAAATTTATCCATACCTGGACGACTGCCTGCTACAAGCGGACAACAAGATCAAATTAACAAAAGATTTGGAAAAGGTTATTCACCTACTGCAGGCCTTGGGATACACAGTCAACATAAAAAAGTCAAGGCTGGTACCATCCCAAAGGATCACATTCTTGGGTGCAGAACTGGACACATCAAATCAAATGGCATTTCTCACAGCAGAAAAGCAAAAGCAACTACCACTCTACTTCAAGGCTTTATCAACGCAGAACCAGCTTACAGCAAGGAAAATCCTGCAAGCCCTGGGTTACATGGCATCCTGCATAATATTGATCCCACATGCCAGACTGCATATGAGGAAGTTGCAATGGTACCTAAGGAATTTATGGTCTCAGCACAAGCACAGCCTAGAAACCCAAATTCCAATAATTCCATGCCTGAAACAGGAATTCCTGTGGTGGGCTCAGGCCTGTCAGTTGAACAAAGGAATGCCTTTCCACAGCCCTCACCCAAGCCAGACTATCACCACGGACGCCTCGGACCTCGGCTGGGGGGCACACATGGCGGACAAGTGCATACAAGGCCTATGGACACAAGACCAGCTGAACCTACACATAAATCAAAAAGAAATGCTGGCAGTGAAACAGGCAATTCAGACATTCAGACCGTTTCTTCAACAGGGTCATTTGCTGATAAGGACGGACAACACCACAGTTATGTGGTATATCAACAAGCAGGGAGGCACACATTCATATCCTCTATGCCGAATGGCAATGGACCTGTGGAATGTGGCACTGAACCTCAACATTCAGCTCCAGGCCTTATTCGTGCCAGGAAAAGAAAATATATTAGCAGACACATTAAGCAGAACTACCACGGATGCCCACGAATGGATGCTGCATCTGGACATCTTCAGAACCATTACAGAGAAATGGGGGCTACCAGAAATAGACCTGTTCGCATCCCCACACAGCCACCGATTGAGAAGATTCTGCACAAGGACATACCACCCACTTGCTTGGAAGGTGGACTCCCTATCCTTCAGTTGAGAAAACCTAACAGCATATGCATTCCCACCTCTACCTTTGATGCACAAAGTGCTACTGAAGATCAAAGAAGAGCACCCAAGGATCATACTGATAGCTCCAGACTGGCCGAGGCAGCATTGGTACCCGCTTCTGAGAAGTATGTCTCGGACACAGGCATGGCCTCTACCTCTAGTTCCTCTGCTGCTAACACAGAACAACTTCAAGATCCTGCATCCAAACTTGAAAACACTGCAGCTAGCTGCTTGGAATCTTACATGAAACAAAATAACCCAGAACTATCTCAGAGGGTTAAAGACATTATCCTGGAGGCTCGCAGACCCTCCACAAGGAAGACTTATTCAGCAAAATGGAAAAGATACCTCATTTGGAGTGCAGCAACAGGACAAAATGTATCATTGGCAAACATAGCTAACATCCTGGAATATTTAGCAGAGCTTTTCCACAATGGCCTGTCTTACTCCTCCATCAAGATTCATGCATCAGCAATTTCAGCAGAATACAACATGGATCCTCCAGTCTTCTCTCATCCTCTACTCAGGCAGTTTCTGAGAGGAATTAAAAATGTAAAGCCTCCAAGGAAGCCACCTCTGCCTACATGGGACCTGAACTTTGTGCTGGAAAAGTTAACACTTCCCCCTTTTGAACCAGCAGCAACAGCAGAATTACAGTTCTTATCTTGGAAAACTGCTTTCCTGCTTGCAATCACTTCAGCAAGAAGGGTTTCTGAATTACAGGCATTAATGGCAGTACAGCCCTTCCTTATCTTCCATCAGGATAGAGTGTCCTTGAGAACTAATCCTACTTTTATGCCAAAGGTGGTCTCCAGGGTATCATTGAACCAAGCTATCCACCTACCAACATTCTTCCCCAACCCACAGAACAGGGGGGAAAGACTACTGCACACCTTGGATGTACACAGACAATTGCGCTACTACCTGGACAGAACCAAGAGCAATAGAAAAACTGACCAGCTTCTGGTAGCATATGCAGCAGGCATGGAAGGAAAAGCAATTTCAAAACAGACTATCTCAAAATGGATAGGAAATTGCATTAGATTTTGTTACTCCTTTCATGGGAAGACAACTCCACAGAACATCAGACCTCACTCCACAAGGGCTACAGCCACTACTACAGCTTTCTTACGAGGAGTGGCTACCAAAGACATTTTAGAGGCTGCTACTTGGAGCTCCGTGCATACATTTGCCAAGCATTATAATCTGCCTTTATACTCCAGATCCCGAGCAGGTTTTGCCACTGCTGTTTTGCAAGGGATCTTAACTACACCATAATCTTAGTGCCTCCTCCCCCAGTTTTGCTATGATATTCTACCCATTTGTCAGGACTGCAGATGCATCCTTGAAGGACATAGTACAGTTTTGTACCTACCATAAATGTAGATGTCCGAGAGGAATGCATCTGCAGTCAGGATTACCCGCCCTCCGTCCCATCTGTGGTACTCCTAGGGTATTTGCCTATCTTGTAGCTAGCTGGGGGAATCTATTATGGTGTATTTGTTTGTATATATGTACATACATGTTTATTTGTTGTTTGCTCTCTACTATTTGGAATAATTTGCATTTATCCAAATTTAGCCTTCCTAGAGGGCACCTGGCATCTGGGGCAAGAAACACTGAGGAAAATGGCGTCGGCTGATGCCTTTATACCCAATCGACAGTAGCAGTGACGTCGGGTGAAGTGCGACATCAGCCGAGGCCAGACCCAGACTTTGGAATCCGGCCGACCGCAGGGCTGCCTGAGGCAGGACAACCCATTTGTTAGGACTGCAGATGCATTCCTCTCGGACATCTACATTTATGGTAGGTACAAAACTGTACTTTTCCTATTACTCCTCAAGAGCTTGTCTACCTGTGGAGAAAAATTCTCTAAAGTCTATCTGGCGTATAAAAATACTATGTAAATACTTCCATGCGAAAATCATGAGCCTTCTAGATTTTGTTGCATGCTTGGTAGCCAGATGAATATCCTCCCATTGTTTCTTTGTATGTTACCTTTCCATTCTCATCCTTCATTCTTTTCTATCCTCTTCTAATTGATTTGTATAGTTATTATGCATTATTTTATGTGCATTACTAATTATATCTCTCTCTAACTGCAGCTTATATTCTCAATTCTTTCTATATTAACTAAACTCAATCAGAGGAGGTTAGAAAACATTGGGAAGAGACGCTGGAAAAGCAGTTCATAAAGGAACAATGTGAGGACGTATGTGTCTCCCAAGCACGCAACCAAGTCCAGAAGATTCTGGATTTTTGCTCTGAAGTGTTTGCATAGATATTTTTATACTCCAAGCAGACATCAAATAATTTTTTCCTCTGTTGGCAAGTGTTTTAGGTATGATGGAGAAAGAGTTAAGTGGGAACATGATTTTCGGGGGATTGTAATGAGCTGGTAGGTTTTAAAAAATCACTACAGACTACGCTGTCAGAAATATTGGGGGAGCTGAGACTCCGGACCTGAATTGCCCAGATATAGTAAGGCCTTACTAAGTCAAATTCTGTTGGCTACCAAAATAAGCAGTTACTAGAAAATGTAAATCAAAATCTAAACCAAACGTATTTGGGGTACTGAATATTGAAGCGATAAAAGAAATGGAAATGAGATCTTTAGAAAAGTTAAAAAAAAAAAAGTTAAGGAGCAAATTGCATAAAAATAAGTGGAATTTGTAGGAGAAATACATGCAAAATAATGTTTAAGAGGAGGAATGAGGTTTAAGGGAAGCCTGGAATTGAGGAATTTATAATGTGTGGTGTGCATATATATATATATATATATATATATATATATATATATATATATATATATATATATATATGTGTATGTATGTTTACATTTTAAGTAATTAAGTGAAGGTATTAAAAATTATATATTAACTGTACTAGAGCTTGTCTTTTATTTTTAACACTCCCTTTGAATATACTCAATATTCAGTCTGCAGTCTCTGCTCTGAATCATCCCATTCTGACTTTTCCCTTCCTAGTTATTTGCTTACTAAACCTTGATTTCTTTATTTTTTTCCAGTAATCTCCACCTTCCCTGTTGCCCGTTTTCTGTGCCCCTACTTGCAGTTTTTCCCTGTTGATAAACTTCCTTTCTCCGTTCCCCTGTTGGCTTAGTTCTGTACTTTATTATAGCAGAAAATAATCTTTAGGGTATTGTTCTCCTCCGTAAGAGCCTGCATCCAAAATTCTCCTCCCATTTCAACACCATGGTCTGCCTGTGTAATGTTTGGTTTGTTTGTATATTTATTTATTTATGTATGTATTTGGCATTTGTTTACCGAGAAAGTCCAACTGGGTCATGAGGTACCCATTTTAATTGGAGGCCTGGGGAAAAAACTCCAGGTTCATATGGTTAGTAGAATGAAAAACTAGACAGACATAGTCATAACATTCAAGCACAAAATTTGAAAAACTACATATTAGTTTATCGGAATAAAAACTCAGCAGACATGACAAAGTCAGTGTTCAAGCATAAATTATATGGAAAGCGTGATAATAGGAAGATGCAGCATTAATTACATTAGAGGGTTATTATAATGATTAATGTTAAGTTGTCTATCTCACCTTCATTCTTGCTGCTCCGACTCGGCCAGACTCAGAAACCGGAGCCGACTGTTTGGAAGTTTTAGAAGGCTTCCCCAACACAGATCGAGTCGGGGGGCCTTCAGGCTTTAATAAGTCACGCAAGATTAATTTATTCTTGCGTTCTTGCAGGACTCTAGGGCTAAAACCATGGCAAACAGCACAAGAGTCCTGCAGGTGCAAAGGACCCAGGCAATACACACAAGAAGTATGACCGTCTGTCAGAGACATTTTTGACAGCACGAGTCACACTTCTTGAAGCCTGAGACCTTAGATTCCTTAGACATAATAAAAGGTCCAAGAAAAAACACACACACACACACACACACACACACACACACACACACACACACACACACAGGCCTTAATTAAAAATAAATTACCAGTCACACAAGGGGACTAGGAGGGGCAAAAGGCCTAAAACTAAAGGGGAATAAAAGAAGGAATTAAGGGCAACAAAGTTGTCGAACCAGGAAAAAGGGAATTTAAAACTAAAGGTTTTATTAAAAAAAAGGGTACTAGGGGTCTAAGAATTGAAAAATTTAGTATTAAATTCTTCACTAACCTGCCAGAGCCGGTAGAAAAGCACCTCGTCAGCTAAGTGGCAAACGAGATCCGAGTAGTTACCGCCTAGCATTGTGGGATATAGGGGAGACTCGAGCTGGTGGAATTAGCTCTCGAGCTTTAGTATTGGCCGAGTCAGAGCCGAGGATCGGCTCCGAACCCATCCAGCAAGAAAGAAGGCGAGAAGAAGACTACTAACATGGAACGTTATGGTAGGTACATAACTTCTTATTAATATTCTAGCTGTTGTGAAATATGGAAACGGATTATATTGGTGAAGACGTAGGATAGTATGAGTAGAGAAGAGTAGGGTGTGATAAGAGGGTATAGTAGAAAAGGTATGAGTGTAACCTCAGAGGAGTATGTATATAGGAAGGGAGGGCAGCGTAAGTTAGTAGTTGGGATGGAGGGAGAGTAGAGGTAGAAAAAAAGTGTGAGTACCTCAGCCTGGACTCATACAACAGCAAATCCAGGCTGCTTTGAAGTATTCTTTTATAGAGGTTTTGAAGGAGTGCAGGGTTAGTAGCAGTTTTGATAGTTAAAGGAAGGGAGTTCTGCAGTTTTGCCCCAGTGCAGGAGTAAAGGCTTAGGCCTGGGGTTTTGTTAGGTTTATAAGTTGTGAGATGTTTGTCTTCAGATCTGAGATGTTTATTTGGGTTATAAAAGTTTATCCATGGGCTAACAGCAGGACAAGCTTGTGGGGGTGGATGATTTTGTATACTGTAGTAAGTTGCACATATTAGAGGTGGAGGGGGGAGTTCAAGCCATCTTAGGGAATGTAGCACTTTTTACAGTGATCAGTTAGAGCCATTGCATTTATGGCAAATTTAGCAATTTTGTTGCTTTCTAATTTTTTTTTCTTAGAGAGGTCTGTAAGTTGGGTAGAATTGGGGCCCCATATAACAGTGAGGGCAAGAGGTAGGTTTTGGCCAGGATAATTTTGCTGTATAGCATTTTTGGCGTTTATACTGTTTTGTATGTGTTGGTCAAACTTGAGATTAACATCAGTTGTGATACCTAGTAGTTTGGTATGCTGAACCAGTTGAATTGCAGTGTTGTTGGCTGAAAAGAACTAGAAGTTTGTTTTGTTGAAGCTGTGGGGTTTGTGGGTGAAGGAGTTTTGTTTTGAGCCTTTTCGTAGGTTCATACGTGTGTACTACGCTAATGGCATTGGAGCCTTTACAAGCCTAGCCCATAGAAGTGCCCTGGCATCGTGCTGCCCGACTTTAGTTCCCAGTGCCTCTATCAAGTAGAGATACTGGAGTGATCCCTAGGATGAACTTTCTATTTCCCATCCACTCATCAAGATTGCTCTTGAAGAGGGCCAGTGAGGTGCTCTGCTTGACATGTATGGGAAGTCTATTCCAGAACATGGGCAGTGTCTGGATTATGAACCTGTCCCTCCAGTATATTCTGTTGATTGTGGTAATGAGGTTGAGGTCTCTGGAGTGTGTAGTGTGGAGGGAGTGGGATTTCTTTAGATGCAACATTTCTAACAAAGCTGGGTCAGACATGGCTTTGTAAGTCGAGCAGAGATCGCCTCTTATATGAGACTGAGAATAGCTGGAGTTTGTCCGTGTAGGACATGTGTTTAAGGACTATGATCCCCTTCTTGAGGTACTCTTGTGGCCTTTCCAGCTGTTGCATGTGTCTAGTGAGGTACATGCCAAATGGGGCATTATACTCTGGCTTAATGAGGAAAGGGAAGAGAGAGATGACCTCTTTCTTCCTGGACGCAAAACCCCTGGTAATGAGATGTGCCACATAGAAGGGCTTTCTGACCACATGCTGTCAACCTGCGTCTCCAGAGCTCTTATAACGCCTTCAATGATCAGTGGGCTCCCATCGTTGTGGTAATTAGTGGGAACTGAGTTTTCCCCAAAGGGGATGATGACGCATTTTTTGGCATTAAGCTTAAGGCCGTGGTTTCAACACCAGTCATTGTTCTCAGTGAGGCCTTTCTGCAGGATGTCTACGTCACTTGGGGAGTTAATAATGGCTCCCAGCTTGCAGTCATCTGTGAACTTGGTCAGCCAGAGTCCCTCCGTGTTGGCCTGGACTTATGAGAAGTCTATGCCAAACAAGAGAGGACCCAGAACTGATCCCTGTGGAACTCCACTTGACTGCTCAGCAGGCTGACTTGGAGTCTGCTACTTTCACGGTTCTACTTGTTAGCCAATTTGCAACCCACCTAGTGATATAGGGGTTGATGCCTAGTTTGGTGAGTTTATCAATAATTCCTGAGTGGGGAATGGTATCAAAGGCCTTGGCCAGATCGAGGTAGGCTGTATGAATTGCCTTGCCCTCATCCACAGCTTTGGTGACTGACTCACAGAAGTCAACCAGTTTGAGCAGGCATGATCTACCCTTTACAAAACCAAATTGCATGGAATCTAGAGTTTGGAGATATCCTTGCTAATTAGGTCCATGATGATATGCTCCATAGCCTTACATATCAGACCTGTCAGACTAATGGGGGGAGATCATTCCCAGGGTCTGTAGTCACTCCCCCTTTATGGAGAGGAATGACTGTAGCAGTGCGCCATTCAGTAGGGACAAAGCCTGAGGTGAGGCTCTGATTGAACAGGGCATACAGATGTGGTGCCAGTTAACTTTGTAGTTCATGTAGAACACATCCAGGGGTATTGTTGGGTCCCATGGAAACTGTATTCTTGGCCATGGACAGTGCAGCTTTAACCTCTGCTGCAGTAATGCCGGGTGCCTGGCATTCCTCCGATATTGTGATTAGTCCTTTATGGGAGGAGAGAAGGGTAAAGATGGCACTGAATCTGTTGGCCAGTATGTTGGCAATATCTGTTGGCTCAGTATATTGGGTACCACTGTGCAGTAACTCGGAACAAACCTGGGTATTGCTGTGGAGATTCTTGATGTAAGTATAGCAGGCTTTGTGGTGGTTTAGTGTCTGACACAATTCTGCCTTCACAGCTGGCTTGAGGTTTTGATGGGGATCTTAACTTTTTTTGTTGAGGCTAATAAGGGAGTTTTTCCAGTCTTGGGACTTCACCTTTTTCTGCAACAGTTTCTTCCTTCTGTTGTAGAGTTTGTTAATGGCAGGGGACCACCAGATTGGCTTCATTTTTTTGGAGGAGCGCATCTTGGTTTTGTTGGGTATGACTAGTTCCATGCATTTATGTACGTGTTCGTACAGTGCATTGGTGTATGACTCAGCAGTCATGCATCTATTTTCCATTGACATGGGTGCCATGAATTTAGCCACCTCTGTTTTTAGGAGCCCAAAGTCAGCTTTGGAGTTTTTCATGGTGGTTACCTTTGCATGGGGTGTGGGTAAGATGTGGATTTCCATGGTGATTATTTTGTGGTCGGATCTAACCAGGGAGGAATTGACTTGGTGTAGAGCAGTAGTTGCCCATGTTAGTAATAACCAGGTCAAGGATATTGCTTCCTGTAGTTGGGGGTAAAAATGAGCTGGTCCAGGGCGTTGGAATTGATGAATTCCAGGAAGCATTGGGCCAGTGTATTGGTTGCATGAATAGTTTTCCCAGTTGATGGAGGGGTAGTTGAAGTCTCCTACTATGAGTGTATTGGGTTGGACCCTAATAGTTTCCAGGGTGCTTAGGAACGTGAAGTTGAGACTCTTGGGACATGGTTGGGGACCTATAGCAGGCTATGACCTGAATCGTCATCTTACCTAATGTTAGTTGTACCTGGAATATCTCACATGCGTTATGCTGGGCTACTAGTCTGGAGGTGTGCATATCCTTTATGAATATGGAGGTACTACTGCCTTTGGAGCTTCGGTCCATATTCTGGGACCGAAAGGAGTAGAATGAGTTATAGCCTGGTAGTGCAGGGGTGCTTTCTGCTTCTTTAAACCAGGTCTCCATTACAGCACAAATGTCGATGTTCTCCATTTTGGAGTGCTTCGAGAAAGTGCCTCTTGAGATTTAGACTTCCACTTTTTACTGTTTAGCTCAAAGGTATCCCTTAAAATCAGGTAATTTTAAAGCGCCTTGTTCTGTGGGTCTAAACAACTTTCTTCAATTCTTTGTTAATTATGGTCTACAACTTTCTCCTAGTTTAAAAATATGCTTGACCATATAATACTCAAGGGATGAAAAATAGTTTCCTTGCTTGTATCTTACCATTCCCAGTTTCTCACTGTGCATTCTCTTCTTTGGATTCTATCCATATATCCTTAGCTGCCATAATAAAATCATTTTTAATCCATACACCTAAATACTTACCTTATGTCGCCATAAATATGGGTATTACTGAAAGTCCATATGTGGAAACCTTTATCACCATACCCTTTGCTTTATTTTCATTTATTTTTATTTCCTGAAAAAAAAATTAACTGTCTCAAAATGTTCCACAGCAGTGAAATGTCATTCCCTAGATTTTGTCAAGTACAAAATTATGTAATCTGTAAGCAGTATGTGTATATATATATATATATATATATATATCTATATATATATTTTTTTTCTTTTTTCCGTATCAGTTATACTGTTACATTTTAGTCCCTTATTTTCTTTGCTAGTGGCTGTAAGGCAAATAAAGGGAAGAGGGCACCCCTGCATAGTTCCTCCTGTTCAAACACAGCTTGTCTGAGGAGAACCTTCCTACCATGATTCTTGGCTCTGACCTTTGTATATATTCCTAATCAACCTCATTGTTCTATCAAGAAGTGCAAATGCTGTCTTTGCCCTACTCATAAAATCTCAGCAAACTGTACTGAATGCCTTCTCTGCATCCAGACCCACAAAAAATAAAATAGCTAACATTAACTTAGCTTGCAACATTAATTACCTTGCTAATAACCCTTACCTTTCAACATCCTACGAAAATCTACATTTCTCAACTGCTCACTCCCCTACCAACCCAAATACCACTGACCTCCAGACTCCTCCCACTAACTTCTTGATATCTCCCCAAATACTTAGCAGCCCCATCACACAATTTTTTTTCACTCATATATGTCAATTCTAAATAGAATCCCTACCCATACCTTAAGTTCTTGATATTACTTAAACTGAAGTATCACTACCCAGCAACAACTGTTCACATTACATTGTGATGATATTCATCCTAACCCTGCCCTCAATCTCAAATGGGTAACATCAGCATGTTAAGTTGTCAATCTCGCCTTCATTCTTGCTGGATGGGTTCGAAGCCGATCCTCGGCTCCGACTCTGCCACTTACTAAAGCTCGAGAGCTTATTTTACCGGCTCGAGGCAACCCTATATCCCATGATGCTAGGCAATAACTCCCAGATCTCGTTTGCCGCTTTCGCTTGCGAGGTGCGTTTTTTTACCGGCTCTTGGTAAGTCTTAGATAATAGAGTGTTCAGTCACCTCTTTTGAGTAAAATTTTTCTACCTAGTTATTTCTTTCAATAGTTGAGTAACTACCCTTAACTTTATTACTTTTTTATACCTTCCCTTATATCCCTCCCCTCCACTTTTAGGTTAGGCCTTAAGCCTGCCCCTTTTCCTGTTTTTTCTTAGGGATCCTGTGGAGTGTTTGGGTGTGTCAGTATCCCTATTAACATTTTATTGTTAATTTATAATTTTTCGAGAGTGTGTTTTCTGTTACTTTTGTGTAACCCTTGACACTGTTATGTCGAAGGAACCTAAAGAAGCTAAGGTCTCGGGCTTTAAGAAGTGTGACTCGTGCTGTCAGAAAATGTCTCTGACAGACGGTCACACTTCTTGTGTTTACTACCTGGGACCCCTGCACCTGCAGGACTCTTGTTCAGTATGTCATGCATTCAGTCCAAGAGTCCTGCAGGAGCGCAGGAATAAACTGATACTTAGGGGCTTGTTAAAGCCCGAGGGCTTCCTGACTAAGTCTGCATCGGGGAGGCCCTCGAAACCTGCAAAAACGTTGGCTAAGCCTTCGGCTGCTGGCTCCTTGTCTGTGCCTAGATCGGCTCCGGCTGGAGCCGATCCCTTTGAGTCACAAGTTCAGATCTCGGCACCACTCGGTGCCGATACCTCTGAGCCCATGCTTGCACTGTCGGCTCCGGCTGGAGCCGTGTCTTCGGCTCCATTGGCTACATCTAAGAAGAGGTCAAGATCCCCTTCATTGGAGTCCATCCATTCGGCTCTGAGGTCTCCCCTGCTCTCGGAGCAGAGCCATCGGAGCCGATCTTCCCGGTCGTCCAGACTTTCAGATCACGACCTTGAGAGAGTGGTAAGTAGGCTGCTAAAGTCTCCGGCATTGGCCCAGATGATCTCTAGCCCGTCTCATCACGACTACACCTATTTTTCCTCCTTCGACTCTCCCTCAGAGTTCGGAGCCGGAGCTCCTCGGAGCCGTGACCGTTGCGGCGTCGGAGCCAATACCTCCCCCTTCGGCTCCTTCGTCTTCCGCTCCGATCTCCTCTGCGATACCTTCATTGGAGGGATCCGGGCGCCTGATCTCTCTCGCCGGCTCCAAGGGGGCGAGTGGCATCGGACCATTGTCTGACCCCGTTCTCCCTCTCGGAGCGTCGGCGCTGGTGAGCTCGGCCCGACATCGGCCTCTGAGCCTTCCCTGTCGGTGCGGCCTGGGGTTCCTACCTCTTCGAAGCGGGGGCCCTCTGGCCTTTCTGATAGGGGAGCCTTCGAGGTGATGAGGAGCGTACTAGCCCCAGGGCTTAGTCAACGGTCAGCTCCATCAGCTCCTCCCACTACAGTGCTTGCTGATGTCTCTTCTCACTCTTTTGCTCCTGGACTGAGATCCAACGCCTCAGGTTTCCCCACTGGGAATTTCTTCCTCTTCCGAGCCTTCTCCTGACCTGTCAGCGGAGCCTCCGCTTAAGAGGAAGCATGTGGACTCCCCTGAGTCTATTACATCTGACACCGACTTGGATGAGTCGGAGGGATCGCCAAAGTCCCCCTCTGAGGATGTTTCTTTCTCAGACATCCTGGAAATCCTGAAGCAGAGGGGGAACTGGTTTTCCCTTAATCCTTCCTAGGACGAGTCTGTGTACCTGGAGGCGTTCGGTTCTCGACCCTCCACCTCCTGGGTGTCTCCGCCTTTCGACCCCCTTATGGAAGTAGTGGCTCGGAAGGCGTGGTCGGCCCCGGATTCGGTGGAACCCACCCCTTGGAGGCCATCTAATTTCATTACAGCACCAGTTGACAAGCAATTCCTGACAAAAGGTGTACCGGCGGATGCCATGGTGGTGGCAGCAGCCACCAAGAAGGAACTAGCTGATCCTTCAGTACCTGTCCATCCTCCTAATAAGGATTCTAGGACCATGGATAGGTATGGTAAGCGGATGTTTTCTTCAGTGACATTTGCCATGCGGTCGCTGATTTACCTGTGTCACTTCACCCGCATTCAGAGAGATATTCTCAAAGAGTTGGGAGAAGTCTTACAGGATCCATCAGCTGCTGGGTCCCAGGATAAAATAAACTCACAGCTTGGAACCCTGAACTCGATTGTTAACTCCTCCATGCGTCTGATTTCATATGTAGCCGATGGAGTGAGTAGGTCCGCAGGCACAGGAGTGGCCTTAAGGCGTCACGCCTGGATGCAGCTGTGTAATTTTGCGGACCCTTTCAAGGCGTCCTTCACAAATTCCCCTTTTGATGGTTCGGCTTTGTTCAGACCTCAAGTGAGACACCTTGACCAGATGCGAGCAAGATGGCAAGACTCTTTCTGCCGTAGGAGTCCATTTCTCCACCCCTTCAAGACCATACCCTAAGGGTCAGAATGGTGGAAAAATGTGGTTCTGCAAATCTCAAGGAGTCATGTCTGACTCAAGAGGTCAGTTTACCCCCAGAGGCAGAGGGGGTAACTGCAACAGATGCCACCCTAGGGGCAGAGGGGGGGGTCCGCAAAACCAGGGTAGCAGGGAGCTTCTCTCTGACAAAACCCTTCCAGCATCCCTGAGATGTTGCCCGATTGTCCACCTTCGGAGGCAGTCGGGGGAAGATTGTCGCTGTACCCAATAGCCTGGCTTTCCCTTACTCAAGACAAATGGGAACAGTCGATCATATCCAAGGGTTACAAAATTCCCTTTATCCAAACCCCAATTCAACAAAAGGGAACCCTTCCAGACGTTCCACCCGGTCTAAGGGAACTAGCAGCATCAGAAATATCAAAACTGCTAGCAAAAAGAGCCATCCAGCCAGTCCCAGCAGACCAACTAGGATCCGGAATCTACTCAAGGTTCTTTTTAGTACCGAAAAAGACAGGGGACTGGAGACCAATATTAGATCTCAGCAAACTGAATAAGTTTGTAAAGAGAACAAGATTCCGGATGGTCACGCTACAGTCCATTCTGCCCTTTCTGGGCAAGGACAATTGGATGTGCTCCGTGGACTTTCAGGATGTGTACTATCACATCAAAATTCACAGGCGCTCCAGAAGGTTTCTCCGCTTTCGGCTGGGGGCCAGTCACTACCAATTCAGAGCCCTGCCCTTTGGTCTCACTACAGCCCCCAGAGTTTTCACCAAATGTATGGCAGCGGTTACGGCTCACCTGAGACGGCAAGGATTCCAGGTGTTTCCATATCTAGACGACTGGCTCCTCACTGCCACCACCAGGCATCAACTTCTCCAAGCCACAGCTTACACCATTCACATTTGCAGAGGGTTAGGAATCTCTTTAAATTTCGAAAAGTCTGCCTTGTCGCCTTGTCAGTCTATTACCTTTTATAGGCGCCAACTTGAACACCGTACAACTTTCAGCAAAGTTAACAGACCAAAGAGTCTTAGATATTCAAAACCATGTCCAAGTTCTTCTTCAGAGTTTACAAAATTCAGGCCAGGTATGTCCTGAAAGTATTGGGTCTTATGGCGGCCTCCATAACACTTCTTCCCTTGCACGCCACATCATCTTCTACAGTGGATGCTGTTCGCCCAATGGTCTTTTCAGCAACTCCCCATGCACCACAAGATCATGATAACTCAAACTTGCAAAAATCATCTGTCCTGGTGGATATTGTCCCCTCAAGTCCATCAGGGCAGACCTTTTGTTCCTCCTCCCCCGGTCGCCACGGTGACATCGGACGCCTCCCTGATCGGGTGGGGGGGGGGCATTTTCAGGGCAGGATGGTTCATGGCACTTGGCAACATTTCGAGTGCCACCTGCACATAAATGTCGTAGAGATGAGAGCAGTGCTTTTAACGTTGCAAGCCCTCCACGACTCTCTTCCCCTAGGAACTATTGCAATTCAAACGGACAATATGTCCATAGTGTGGTACATCAACAAGCAAGGCGGAACCAAGTCCTATCCCCTGTGTCGAGAGGCACTCAGACTTTGGCAATGGGCGATCTCCTCTCAGCGGTTTCTGATAGCAACGCATATCCCCGGGAAGTCCAACTTCATAGCGGACAGGTTGAGCAGAGCCATACTCATGCCGCACGAGTGGTCTCTCAAACAATCTGTAGCGGAAGAGATTTTTCAGAAGTGGGATCTTCCTTGCTGCGATCTTTTTGCTACATCCCAAAACAGCAAATGCCCCGACTTCTTCACCCTCTTCCCCCTTCCAGGCCATCCCCTCAGAGACGCTCTAGTCCAAGATTGGCCTCGGGGACTTCTCTACGCCTTTCCACCGTTTCCTCTAATTCCACAAGTAATTCAGAAAGCAACCGCCTTGAGAGCCAAGTTGATTCTCATTGCCCCTTATTGGCCTTGACCGATATGGTTTACGTTCCTACATCATTATCTTTTGGTGCAGCCTTGGCATCTGGACCCAGCTCCAGATCTGTTGTCCCATCAGTCGGGGCAGCTGCACCAATCCCTACATTCTCTCAACCTCACTGCTTGGTTGCTCCACTTCTGTCCTTAGCCAGGCTTCCTATGATTTCTAATCCCGTCCAGGATATCATAGTAGCTTCCCTTAAATCTTCCACCAGAAAGATTTACACTAATAAATGGAAACGTTTCTCCTTCTGGGCAAAGGCAAGGAATTTAGATCCTTTTACTGCCCCAATTCATTCGGTCTTAGACTTCCTAGCCGAAATTTTTCATTCAGGGTCTTCTGCCTCTACAGTAAAGGTTCAGTTGGCAGCCATATCGAATTTTCATACAGGCTTATCGGACCACAATATCATGTCCAATAAGCTTTCCAAAGCCTTCCTTAAAGGTGTATATTTACTTGGGCCTCTGATCAAAGATCCTCCACCTCAGTGGGATCTTAGTTTAGTCTTAACATCCTTAATCCCCCCCCCTTTGAACCTGCGGTCTCCTGTTCATTGAAATTTCTTTCATGGAAGACACTTTTCCTAGTCGCCATTACTTCTGCTAGGAGAGTATCAGAGCTTCACGCCCTCTGCATTCGTCCTCCCTACTTAATCTTCCACAAAGACAGAGTTTCTCTAAGGACTAATCCATCCTTCTTACCCAAGGTGGCTTCGCACACAAATTTGAATCAATCAATTGATCTCCCAGTTTTTTTCCCAAACTATACCAATAGAGCGGAGCAAAAGCTACATTATCTAGATGTTCACCACCAGCTCCGGTACTATCTGGATAGAACTAAACAAATAAGGAAATCTGATCAACTGTTTTTATCGTATGCAGAAAATAAGAAAGGCCTTCCTGTTTCCAAGGTAACCCTATCTAGATGGCTGTCTTCTGTGATTGCATCTATTTATCAACTCAGAGGCAGGGAATTATCTTCTAAGCCAAAAGCCCATTCAACTAGAGCACTAGCTACATCTACAGCTTTTCAAGCTAGACTACCAATAGACACTATCTGTGCGGCAGCCACATGGGCCTCTCCTCATACCTTTGTTTTGCATTACAAATTGGACATGACCTCCAGGGACAGAGCAACATTTGGTTCCACCATTTTTAAGAGTCTGTTCCAATAAGCCACCCAGGATGAAGGTGCTAGGGACGCGGTCCCATCCAGCAAGAATGAAGGCGAGATTGACAACTTAACATTGAGAAGTTATGTACCTACCATAACGTTCCATGTTAGTTGTCTTCTCTCGCCTTCTTTCTTGCATCCCACCCACCATCCCCCTAGCCTGGGCAGACCGAGAAGATCTTCCCTTCTTTGAAGGTTATTTTATTCCTTTGTTCACGATCTAGGTGTCCTAGGATATATATATATATATATATATATATATATATATATATATATATATATATATATATGTAAATAATTATCTTTGGAGGTTTTTATTCCTCTTCCTCCTCCTTCCAGTTGGAGGATTTTGTTTTATTGGCCTATGCTAGGATGTTCTTCATCTCACATTGCTGCAGTCCTTACACTTGGGTAGTCCGCTGTCCTCGGTCGGCCCGAATATCAAAGTATTAGGCTGACGGTCAAGGCACTTAAGACTGACATCAGGACGTCAGGGTACAAATGCGCATGACCGACGTCATATCCTCAGTCTTTTTTGCCGCATGGTCCGATGCAGAAGCAGCGTTGCAAGTGCCGTTCGTTCTGAAATTTTGGTCGGAGTTTCAGACAGAGTCAGAGTTGGCTAAGTACCCGTTGGAATATTTTAGTTTTTCTTGCCTCAGTGGTTTACCGGATGTCAGAAAAAGTGAATAACTGTATTTCTTGTGGGAAGCAGATACCGCATAGGGATTATCATACTTTGTGTATTCCTTGTTTGGGGCCTGAGCACGGCGTTGTTGGGTGTCGCTTTTGTGCTAGGTTCAATAAGCACTATTAGCGAAGGTTAGATTGTGCCAGGTTGGTCTTCGGGAAGCGGTGCAATTATAATATGCCGTCGGATGCTCCGCCGCCCGCTTCTTCGAAGAAGCGCAAAGACAAAGCAGCTAAACCCAGGCAAGCAGAGCCGTCCATCGGACGCCGGGTTCTTTAGAGGCCAGTGGAACCGTGGTTCGCCGGAGGCTTCTCTGGAGTCCCAGGGGGAGACTTTGATATTGCAGGATGTGGCCTCTCTGGAGGCAGGTCCGGCTGAAGGGGCTTCTCAGGTTACTGTACTCCCCTCCCTTCCTAGGGTGGTTAGGCCCTCTCCTTCTGTTTCCAAGGCTTCTCCCAGAGGCAGGCCAGGTTTAGCTTCTGTGGGTGTCTCTCCTAGTTCATCAGGATCTGTGCCCAAGAAGCACATGCTTAAAATGGCAGAAGATTTAATTACTTTGATTAGAGGTTCTTTGCCCCCTCCTGATAAGAGGCGTAGGGTGGAACCAGAGTTGGGGAGTTTTGAGCAGGCTTCGGATGTTTGAGTCTTCGGCTGAAGACTTGCAGGAGTACTCTCCTTATTCTGATTCTGATGCAGATGATTCGACGACTCCTGCTTCTCCTCCAGAGGATTTTTCTTTTTCAGAGACTCTTCATTCCATGAGGGAACATTTTAAGTGGGAAGGTCAGGACTTCTCTGATTCCAGGAAAAGGCTTAGGGAATTTTTGCTTTTACCCCAGCGTAGGCCTTTGGCTATACCACCTGTTCTGGATGTTGTGGAAGATGTGTTTGCAGAGGCTTCACTTAATCCTGATTCTTTGCCTCCTGCTCCTGTTAAACCGGATAGGTATTACAGGGTGCCTGAGGCTCATAAATATCTTTATAAGAGTCCTAGGGCGACCCAGAAACTGTTAGTCAGGGACCTAAGGGTGTCAAGGCCTCTGTTGTAAAAATCCGGTTCCTCCAGATAAAGAGGCCAGAGCTTTGGATAGATGGGGAAAGAAAGTCTATACTTCTTCCACCTTAGCTATGAGGGCTTTGAATTGCCAGTTTCACATGTTGAAATATCAAAACTATCTTCTTTCTCAATTGAAGTCTAAGGTAGATGCTCTGGCGGAAGGCATTGAGTGTAAAGAGTTACAAGATTTGGTACATGTCTCTGAACAGGTGGGTAAGCATTCTTTACAATGTGGTTTTGATGCTGTACAGGCCTCGTCTAGGGTGGCTGCCACTGGGTCAGTTCTTCGCAGGCACGCCTGGCTGAGGGATCAGAATTTATCTGACCATGTTAAGACAAGGATTTTGGATGCTCCTTTACAGTCTGATGTGTTGTTTGGTTCACCTGTGGAGTCAGTCTTGAAGAAAATGGAAGACAAGGCTAAGTCTATGCAGGCTGTTAAAGATTTTTTGCAAGTTCAGCCTCCGAAGTTTAGTAGGAACTGGCCTGCTAAGGGGTGGACGTACCCTTCTTATGATTCACAGTCTAGGGGTAGATCTAGACGGTAGGGGCAGAGCTCAGAGCTCCTTCAGACCTAGAACAGGG
The DNA here is from genome assembly GCF_019279795.1 of Protopterus annectens. Classification (NCBI taxonomy): domain Eukaryota; kingdom Metazoa; phylum Chordata; order Ceratodontiformes; family Protopteridae; genus Protopterus; species Protopterus annectens. The sequence goes on along the minus strand of NC_056737.1, from coordinate 453,574,889 downwards.
AGTTCACCTGCACAATCTTCTGGTGAGGGCAGGGGCCAGTCCTTTCGTAAACAGGCCCAATGACCTACCTTTTCAGCTGCCAGATCCTTCTTGCCTGGCAGCACCTTTGGGAGGAAGGTTGGCACTCTTCAAGGAAAATTGGAGTTTGATTACCCAAGACAGATTGGTATTGGATATCATACACCAAGGTTACAAGTTTTATTTCCATACCTTGCCTCCTTTCAAAGGCATGCCGGACGTTCCTCCTCAGCAAAGACTAGAGGCTCACAAACAAATTTCTGTTGCTCCAAATAGGGGCCATACAACCGGTCCCTCTGCCAGAAGTGGGCCTAGGATTTTATTCTCGCCTGTTCCTAGTACCAAAGAAGGGGAACACGTGGAGACCAATTTTGGATTTATCTATCCTCAACACTTATCTGGACATTCCCAAGTTCAAAATGTTGACGTTACAACAGCTTTTACCTCTGCTGGGCAAAGATCACTGGATGGTGACTCTGGATCTCAAGGAGGCTTACCTTCATGTTCCTATCAGGCTAAGTTGCAGGAAGTATCTGCGTTTCGGGCTGGGACTTCTCATTATCAGTTCTCTGCATTGCCCTTTGGCTTATCTACTGCCCAGAGTGTTCACGAAGGTTCTGGCTCCAGTGATAGCTTTCTTCAGGCTAAGAGGAATACAGATCTATCCTTATTTGGACGATTGCCTGATTCTGGCCCAAGGAAAGGACAAACTTCTTCATCATTTACAATATGTGATAGCAGTGCTAAGATGCCTGGGGTATTCTGTGAACGAAATAAAGTCCAGTCTAGTACCCTCTCAGGACATGTGCTTTCTGGGTGTGAGACCGAATACAGCATCCCAGATGGCCCTTTTTGCCCCCGGCAAACAAAAGAATCTTTCTCTTTACTTCCATCAATTGTCTCATCAGTCCAGGCTGACTGCAAGGACAGTCCTTCAAGCCTTGGGGTTCATGGCATCTTGTATTCTGGTGCTTCCCAATGCCAAACTGCATATGAGGAAGCTACAATGGTATCGCAAAAATGTATGGACACAGCACTGCCAAGATATGGACACTGTCATTCAGATAATACCTTGCATTCAAAAGGAATTTTTGTGGTGGGCTCAGGAATGTCACCTAAACAAGGGACTCTCTGTGACCCGGCCAGAGGCGAGTCAGATTCTAACGACAGATGCCTCAGACAAAGCTTGGGGAGCTCATCTAAATGGAAAGTGGGTACAAGACACGTGGCCTGCCAGACTTCAACATCTACATATCAACTTGAAGGAGATGTTAGCAGTCCAATTTGCATTAATAGCTTTCAAGGATTTACTTCTTCCAGGGCAGGTGTTGGTTCTAACAGACAACACAACTGTCATGTGGTACATCAACAAGCAAGGGGAACACTTTCTTATCCTCTATGCAGACAAGCAATGATTTTGTGGGAGACTGCTCTCAGTTTACAGCTAAATCTTCAGGCAAGGTTTCTGCCGAGCACAGAACTCCTTAGCAGATGTGTTGAGCAGACAAATTATGGATCCCCACGAGTGGAAATTGGATCCTCATGTATTTCAGAAATTGACAGTGTTATGGGGAACTCCAGACATAGATCTGTTCGCTTCTCCACTAAACTACCAGCTGCCAAAGTTTTGCACAAAAGGTTTCATCCCACAGCTTGAAAGTGGATGCTCTTTCATTCAATTGGAGCAATCTTCATGTGTATGCCTTTCCACCTCTGCCTCTCCTCCCAAAGGTACTCCTGAAGGTCAGACAGGACAAATCAAAGATGATTTTAATAGCTCCAGATTGGCCTCGACAGCACTGGTACCCATTGCTGAGAAGTCTGGTACGGAGCCTCCATGGCCTTTGCCTTCGATTCCACACCTGCTGTCTCAGGAGAACAGTCATTTACTCAATGTCAAACTTCACTATCTTCACCTAACAGCCTGGCATATTCTGTTTTAAACCCTGGAGGGTCGCAGCTTCCACAGCAAGTTTTGAATGTTATTTTGGAGGCCAGAAGGCCTAGTACAAGGAAAGTGTACGCAGATAAATGGAAGAGATTTTATTTTGGAGTACAGCAAAGGAATTTGATGTTTCTAAGCCTAATTTAAGTGTGGCTCTTCAATATCTTACTGAGTTACTGGACAAAGGTTTGTCCTTCTCTTCTATTAAGGTTCATGCTGCAGCAATTTCTGCTCACTATGACTGTGACCCACCATTGTTTTCTCATCCTTTGTTTAAGCAATTCCTTAGAGGGCAAAGAATATAAGACCCCCACAGAGCTCCTACTCCTGCTTGGGATCTCAATTTTGTGTTGGAGAAACTCACTCTACAACCTTTTGAGCCTGCAGCTACTGCCGAGTTGAAATATTTATCATGGAAGACTGCTTTTTTGTTGGCCATTACCTCTGCAAGAAGGGTTTCTGAATTACAGGCCCTTATGGCGGTTGAGCCTTTCTTAATTTTCCATAAGGATAGGGTATCTTTGCGTAGTAATTCTTCCTTTATGCCTAAAGTGGTTTCTAGTGTGGCTTTAAACCAAACTATTCATTTGCCTACTTTTTATGCAAACCCCCAAAGTAAAGGGGAAAAGATTTTGCACACTTTGGATATACACAGGCAGTTGCGATATTATTTGAGCAGAACTAAAGGGTTCAGGCAGTCTCAGCAGTTATTTGTTTCATTTGCTTTGAGTTCTCAGGGCAAGCCTGTGTCAAAACAAACTATTTCTAAGTGGATTGGGTTTTGTATTGCTTTCTGTTATTCCCATCATGGTAAGGAGATTCCAGCTGGGATTAGGCCTCATTCCACTAGGGCTACTGCCACTTCTACAGCTTTTTAAGGGTGGCAACTAAAGATATTTTGGAAGCAGCTACTTGGAGTTCAGTGCATACTTTCTCTAAGCATTACCACCTTCCACTTTACTCTAAATCTAGGGCTGGTTTTGCCACTGCAATTTTACAGGGCATTTTGGCAGCTCCTACTGCTTTATAGTTTTGCCATCCTCCCTTACCTCTGCTTTGGGATTCTACCCAAGTGTAAGGACTGCAGCAATGTGAGATGAAGAACATAGTACAGTTTTGTACCTACCATAAATGTAGATGTTCAAGATCCACATTGCTGCAGTCCAATTTACTCCCTCCTTCTCCTCTGTAGTTAGAGGCGGTTGTGTGGTTTGGGTTGTGAATATTGTGGATATTGTATATATTGTACATATGATTAGTGCAAGGGTGGTTGGTTGTTTTTGCTGTCTTTGGTTTTGACCTTTCTTTTAGGGTCTTCTGACATCTGGGGCAAGAAAAGACTGAGGATATGACGTCGGTCATGCGCATTTGTACCCTGACGTCCTGATGTCAGTCTTAAGCGCCTTGACCGACGTCAGCCTAATACTTTGATATTCGGGCCGACCGAGGACAGCGGACTACCCAAGTGTAAGGACTGCAGCAATGTGGATCTTCGAACATCTACATTTATGGTAGGTACAAAACTGTACTTTTTTCAGCTTCCAAAAGAGATCTGGGGAGTTATTGCCTAGCATCATGGGATATAGGGTTGCCTCGAGCCGGTAAAATAAGCTCTCGAGCTTTAGTAAGTGGCAGAGTCTGAGCCGAGGATTGGCTCCGAACCCATCCAGCAAGAAAGAAGGCGAGAGAAGACAACTAACATGGAACGTTATGGTAGGTACATAACTTCTCATTTTCCAGTATACAATTCCCCCTACCGACATCCTAAACCTACAACGCAACTACTCCGATCTACTAATATTAAACATGAACCTTAGCCTACTAAATTCCATTAATTTCATGCAACCATAGATTTATACTCGCCAGACATTTCCATCCTAACTGAAACTTGGCTTAAACCACACATTCAAGGTCATGAAATATTGAACCCCGGCTATAATATCCATAGAAAAGTTAGAACCTACAAACGTGGTGGTGGCATTGCAATATTGTATAAAGTAGACCATACAGAGTTCAGCCTACCAGATTTCTCTAACACAGAAATGCTTATTTCCCGCCTTCATATAAACCGCAACAAAAGTATTGTTATAATAGCCTTCTATATCTCCACAGGCAACAATTCAATAACTATCGAACACCTCCTTAGCTGGTGCTCAACATTCAACCAGAAAACCATCATAATAGGATATTTTAATTTAGACTGACATATATGCTGATCAGCAAACCCCTCAAATTTTATTAATCTTCACTGCTTTGTTCATTTAATACAACTTCCCACTAGACTCGATAAACATAGTTGTAAACAATCTGTCCTAAACTGGAAGCTCACCAATGCAATCTCTTGCCGTTTTCAGTCAGGCTGCCTTCCAGACAGCCTAAGTGATCACTTGTCCCACCTGTCTGTTAAGGTAACATATGTGCACCAGTAAAGATATGCTCTTCCAAACTGAAAAACTTCTCCCCTGAAACCTTTAAAACACTCCTCCTACAATGCAGTTGGTCCCCCTTAAAGTACTAGCTGTACAATATTTCAGTAAAATGTTTCTCACCATTCTAGATAGCCTAGTCCCCCTTAGGAAAATTTGTGTAAGATCTAAACCGATTCAGTGGTTTTCCACCGGTACCAAAATGCTCCTTAAACAGAGATCAAGCATTACTAGGCCTCCAAAAACCTTGCTGCCCTTCAGAACTACTGTCAGCTTCAAAACCAATCAAGTAAAACAGGATACAATGCAGTACTGTACATCAAGCCAATGTAAGTACCAACATAACCCTAACAAATTTTGGGGAGCCATCAACCAGTTGTTAAAACTGGGACAAGCCACCACCCCAACCCTATCTAATACAAAAGCCACTGACAGTAGTGCTAAAGAATTCAACAAGCACTTCATTAACTCTGTACTAGTACTAGCTAAAGGTAATACTGGTACTCGTATTTCAACCCCTGCAGATCATGAACCAAACCTAAAATCCTTCTACTTCAACCATATCCAAACCAGTGGCATAAAAAAAACTAGCTAAACTCAAACCTGCATCACCTGCTGCTGATCAACTCCCAAATGAATACCTCAGACTTGCCGCAGACTTTGCCTACCCCATATCCCTCCTAATCAGTCAGTCTATCTCCTTGAAACTTTGAGCTTTATAAGTAGACCCGTGTGTATGTCTGTTTTTCTGTATTGCTGAACGTTTGTATAAAATGCTTATAATATAATATGTTGGAGCTTTTCTCCCTGGGACTCTGAAAAAAAAAATTTTTTTTTGACTACCCAGTTAGTCAACTTGGAAAACAAAAGCAAAATAAAAAATATTGCATTCAGCACATCTGGCTTTGGCGGCCAAGGCCTTTTGACTGTGTTCCCCATGCAGGCAGTATTGACAGACTTTTAAATCTGAAGATATGACCTTATGTTATCTGTTGGCTAACTAGGTGTTTCATAAAAAACATGTGGTTAGAGTTGCAGGTGCTACATCTGAAAGTTTAAAAAAAAAAAAAAAAAAGTTACCAGTGGTGTACCGTCTTCCATTTGACACATTTCTCAGACGTTCCAGTTGACACATTTCTCGGACGTTCCAGCTAACGGTCCTGGCCTGTAGTTATCCGAGTTGATTGTAAATTTGATGTCCTTGTTCATTCATTCATTGGCTCGTAATTACTACAACATGGGTTAGGCCATGTTAGCAATTGGTGCAAATGGATGGTAGTCTCAAATTAAATGTGATAAAATGTAGAATAGTTTGTTTATATAAACTGGACACAACTCCAATCATACACTGTTATAAAGTATCTAGGCATTCTTGTTGATAAACTTCTCACTGTCTGACAGTCATGCCTCCACAGTAGTTTTGAAAACCTTGCATTTGGGTCCTCTAATTTCCAAAGGCGTCTTCACTAGTTCCAAGCAAGTCTCAATTCCCCCTTTACTTGTATATTTCAGACACTCTTATTGAATACAATATGCGTATTGGCATACACTTGTCTAAATTTTAAGTCGTCTTGGGAGACCTTGGACATTAGTAATTAAAAGAATAAGTGGCCTACAAAATCTTTATCAGAAAAGACTGGCAGCCCTCTTTCCATGTTTAAATCTCCACTGGAGATCTGAATTTTGCCTTTTGAGCAATGAATGATCCAGCCCTCTTTGATCTCTTATTCCTTCACAGAACAAGTGGTACCTCAAATACCCAGGTAAATGAACTAAGCATTTTTCAGCAGATAAGACATTGGCAAGATAGATTCATATCCCTCACCTCTGCAAAAAACTTCTGTTGCGTGTCCAGCAGAGTAGCACTCTTGCCACCTTCAGGGTAAATCTAGATAACTGGATGGGCAGCTTTACACTCTGTCCGTGGTCTGTCTTGCCTTGGATTGGATTAGTATGAACCTAGTATGTGCCTATGAACCTATAATATTAATATTTAAAATGTCGCTGATTTGCATTTTTTCTTCACCCATTGTTTGTCTTTGACTTTAGATGTTCTTCGTGTTTCACTGTTGCAGTCATTAAATTTGGGTAGTCTGCTGGCAAGTTGCCCTCTGTTTGCCTGAATAACAAAGTCTTGGGTCCTGCGTCAGTTGCTGTCTCCTCTTCCATGACGTCAGGGGTGTAAAACATGTAGCCAATGCTATTTTATTCAGTCTTTCTTGCCGCGCGGTGCCCGAAGCAGAAGCAGTTCACAAGTGTCGGTCGTCCGACTCCTGAAATTTTCGTATTCGAGTTTCAGAACCGAAGTCTTCAATCTAAAGCTAAGTACCCTGTTGGGGAAACTTTTTCTTGCTCCTTACCGATGTCAGTAAAAGTTAATAATTGCATTACTTGTGGGAAACATACCTCATAAGGATTTTCATTTGTACTGTATTCCTTGCCTAGGCCCAGATCACAACATGCCTTGCTCTCGGTTTTGTGCTAGATTTAACCAACTCACTATTAAGCGTCAGTATATTTTTGCTTTTAAATATTTTGGTTCAAGATTTAATTATCCTGAAATGTCATCGGTTAGCAATCCGACTACTGGAGTTCACAAAAAACACAAAGAAAAAGACAGAGACAGACCGTCGAGGTCCAAAACCGAGGACAAAGCTTCTCCAAAGCCAGTCGCCACACACTACTTTGGAGTCGCAGGCCTCTACTGAGACCCATTCGAAGTCCGGTATGCTGCGAGATTCTCAGAGTATTGAATCCGCGGATGCCTTTCCCTTGGATGGGTCTGAAACCGCTGAGCAGGCACCGGCTTCTGAGGGTGTTTTCAGGCCTTAACATTTTTGTATTAAACCGATGCCAGCAACAAAAACAAGGTCAAAAACAACTTCTATGTCTAAAAAACCGACGCATGAGCCACGTGCTCAGGCCCCTATGCCTAAAATACAGATCATAATGGCTGAGGATTTAATTACCTTGATCAGGGGTTCCCAACCCCCCCCTTGCTAAGAGGCCTAGACAAGGCACTGATTATGAATCTTCAGATCAGGTTTCTATTTCTTCTGATTCCTCTTCTGATCAGGAATTTTCTGTTCCACCCTATGACGATTCTGATAACAGAGGAATCCATCCCATCTGCATCTCCTCTTGCGGATTACTCTTTTGGAGAGACTTTGCATACTTTAAGGGAACATTTTCACTGGGAGAGTCAGGACTTCTCTGAATCAAAAAAGAGGCTTAAAGATTTCCTCCTTCTTCCTCGGCATAGGCCTTTGGTAGTACCCTCCTGTATTGGACATTGTTAATGATGTGCTCTCGGAATCAAGCATGGCTCCTGATTCCATGCCTCCGGCTCCTAGTAAGCCAGACCGATATTACAGGGTTCCTGACTCCCACAAATGTCTTTTCAAAAATCCTGCTGCTGATCCTGAGACTATTTCCCAGGATCCCAAGGGTGTAAAGGCTTCTACAGCCAAAAAATCCTACCCTTTCTGATAGAGATTCCAGGTCGCTGGATAGATGGGGTAAGAAGGGTTTATATGTCTGCAACCTTGGCAATCAGGGCTTTAATCTGCCAGTTTCATATGCTTAAATATCAACAGCATGTTATGGGCTTACGGAAACAGAAAATGATGTTTATTTCTGATTGTGTGGAAAATAAAGTTACAGGAGTTATTGCATTCAGCAGAACAGGTTAGAAAGCATACTTTGCAATGTGGTTTTGATTCTTTGGAGGCCTCTTGTAGGGCTGCCGTTACTGGATCTGTGATTAGAAGGCATGCCTGGCTCAAGGAGCAAAATCTGCCTGATCATGTTAAAGCTAAATTGTTGGGTGCCCCTTTGCAGCATGATACTCTGTTTGGTAATAAGGCAGAAGAGGTTTTAAAAAAAATGGCAGACAAAGCTAAATCTATGCAAACTGTAAAAGATTTCTTGCAAGTGCAGCCACCCAGGTTCAGTAGGCACTGGCCTACTAAAAATTGGTCCTTTTTTGTGTCTAACAGAGCCACTCAGGGCAAATCCAGGCACTCAAAAGGCTCCAGATACCAATCACAGGGTTCTTACAGGTCAAAGCAATGGGGTGCCTCCACCTCCAAATCTGGAGGAAACAAAGCACAACCCTACATTAAGCAGTCCCAATGACTTTCCTCTACCATCACCAAGCACTTATTTTTTGGCAGCCCCCTTGGGGGGAAAACTAGCACTTCATGCTCAAAATTGGCAGTTAATTACCCAGGACAAGTGGGTATTAAACATAATATCCCAGGGGTACAGATTTCATTTCCATACTTTGCCAATTCCAAGCGGATGGCCGGATCTGCCACAAAACCAGTGGGCAGAGGCCCAGAAGCAAGTCATGTCCCTCATGGATATAGGTTCATAGGTTTATACTAGGCTATCTGCCCTAAGGCATTTATAAGCCTAGCCCAAAGTTTTGTGGCTTACGCCATCCCTTATATGAAAAAATACTGTGCCCATTAGTTTGTTGTGCCTCTGTCCAGCAGTGACACAGAGATGATTCCCGGGGTAAACCTACGATCTCCCATCCACAGGTCAAGATTTCTCTTGAACAGAGCCAGCGAGGTGCTCTGCCTCACATGGACCGGGATTTTATTCCACAGCATAGGGAGTCTCTGAGTGATAAATCTATCCCTCCAGCACGTCCTATTTATATCCGTGCTAAGGTTTAAGTCGCTTGCTCTAGTGGTTTTGGTGGATTTGGATTTTTTGAGGTGGAGCATGTCCATTAATTCTGGGTTGGACATGGCCTTGTATGTCAGGCACATGTCACCTCTGAGCAGAAGGTATGCGACTGAATAGAGCTGGAGTTTCTTCAATCTGGCAGCATATGACAGATTTTGGAGTCCCTTTATCCTTTTGGTGAGGAACTTTTGGGGTCTCTCCAACTGCTGCAGATGTCGGGTGAGATGCATCCCGAATGGGGCATTGTACTCTATCATTGGTCTGATAAGTGAAGAGTACAGGGGAACAATGACCTCACTAGATCTGGATGTGAATCCCTTCATGATCAGGTGGGCAATGTAGAAGGTCTTTCTAACCACTTTAGCAACGTGAGTGTCAAAAGAAGGGCCACTGTCAACCTGGGTCCCCAGGTCCCTGATGACCTCTTCTGTGCTTAGTGGATTGCCACCTATATGGTAGCTTGGGGATGTCCTTCAAGGATGCATCTGCAGTCCTTACAAATGGGTTGTCCTGTCGTCAGGCAGCCCTTCGGTCGGCCGGATTCCAAAGTCTGGGTCTGGCCTCGGCTTGTCGCACTTCACCCGACGTCATAGCTGCAGTTCTTCGGGTATAAAGGCATCAGCCGACACCATTTTCCTTAGTCTTTCTTGCCGTGGCGCCAAGCAGAAGCTGTTCGCAAGTGCCGGTCGGTCAGATCCAGAGATTACTTCTACCGAATACTACTTGAAGACTTCTAAAGCTAAGTACCCCGTTGGGGACTCTTTCTTGCCTCAGCCGATGTCAGAAAAAGTGAATAACTGTTTAACTTGTGGGAAACAAATACCTCATAAAGATTTCCACTCTTACTGCTTACCTTGTTTAGGCCCAGACCACGACGTAGCAGCTTGTTTAGCCTGTGCTTCTTTCAACCGACGAACGCTTAGACGTCGGTCGGAGTTTGCTGAACAGTTTTCGGCTCAGATTTTGCGTACATAATGCCGTCGGATCCTCCGACTACTCAAATTGTTAAGAAACGCAAAGAAAAGGACTGACACTCGTGGTCCGCAGTTTTGGCCGAAACAACGGTTAAGCAAACCGCGAGTGTCTTGGTTTCGGCCGAAACCGAGCAAAACGGTTCAATCTTCAGCCGAATCCATGACTACTACCGAGGCCCCCTCTTATCCTAGTTGAATCAGCCTCTAAAGTTTTACCTACTACTGTGGTTTCACAAGACTTATCGGACACCATCCCTTTGGATGTTTCTACCCCAGCACGTGGTGCTGCTAGGCCTCCTGCAGCCATGTCTATAAAGGCCTTTGCCAGGGCTAAAGCAGCCAAAACTTCTAAGTCTGTGCCTGTTAAGCCCCCCTCTCACAGACCCAGTTCCAGTTCCCAAATGCTTACTCTGGCAGAGGATCTCATCTCTTTAATAAGGGGATCCCAATCTCACCCAGACAGGGCCTCTCAACCTCCAGAAAAGAGACCTAGAGTAGAGCCCCCTGAGCCAGTGTCCTCAGATGACTCTTCTGATGATACAGACAATACAGACCATCCAGAGGCTCCTTTTTCTACTTATGCAGATTCCGATGCTGAAGAATCGATTCCTTCTGCTTCTCCACCAGAGGAATTTTCTTTTGGGGAAACTTTACATGCCATGAGAGAGCAATTCCAATGGCAGGGCAAGATTTCTCAGATTCAAGGAAAAGGCTTAGGACCTTTTACACTTACCGCAACATAGGCCTTTAGCTATACCTCCAGTTCTTCCTGTTGTGGATGATGCATTTAATGATGCTTGCACTGCTCCTGATACTTTACCTCCAGCCCCTGCTAAGCCCGATAGGTTCTACAGGGTCCCGGACACTCATCACCATTTATACAAGGCTCCTTTCGCAGATCCTGAGACTATCTCCCAGGGGCCTAAGGCAGTAGCTTCCTCAGCTAAAACCCTCTCCCTTCTGAAAGGGAATCCAGGTCCTTAGAGAGATGGGGTAAAAAAGTATACACCTCTGCTACTCTCTCAGCTAGAGCATTGAACTGTCAGTTTCATATGATCCAATACCAAGAGTTTATGCTTGATCAGTTAACTAAGAAACTGTCCTCGGATGATTCTTTAGATAAGAAATATGTTCTAGAAATGGTGAATAACATTCAGCAGGTTAGTAACCATTCCTTAAAATGTGGCTATGATGCACTGGAGGCTTCATTTTAGATCAGCCATGACTGGCACAGTTATAAGAAGGCATGCATGGTTGAAAGAACAGGTCTTGCTGGATCATGTTAAAGCAAAGCTATTAGATGCTCCTATGGATAAGGTCAGTTTATTTGGTTCTCCTGCCCAACAGGTACTGAAGAAAATGGAAGAGAAGGCAAAATCTGTACAAACAGTAAAAGATTTCTTACAGGTTCAGCCTCCAAGGTTTAGCAGGAACTGGCCTTCCAAAAATTGGTCCTTTCCAGACTCCTCTAAAACTCAGAGAGGCAGGAATAGGCGTTCAAGAGGCAGAAATCAATCCAGAGGAGGTGCCTACAGGGGACGCCAGGGGCAAGGTAACAACCAACGAGGCACAGACACAACCACTACCACTGCAACAGGACAATCACAGTGACTTGGCTTTGACACCGCCTACCAGGGAACAAATAGCAGCACCCTTAGGCGGAAAGTTAGCATTATTTTCAAAAAACTGGCACTATATCACACGAGACAAGTGGATTTTGCAAACCATAGACCAAGGCTACAGGTTTCATTTCCACACTTTACCAGGAAAAAGAGGAATGCCAAACCTACCACCAAATCAAAAGAAAGAAGCTCTAAAACAAATAGCTCAATTAGCAAGGATGAGAGCTGTGGAAAGGGTACCACCTATGGAACAAGGCAAGGGATTTTACTCCAGACTCTTTCTGGTACCAAGAAAAGAAAAAAAATGGAGGCCTATTCTCGACCTGTCCGCTTTAAACACATTCATCATTGTTCCAAAATTCAAAATGCTGACCCTACAGCAACTTCTTCCCATGCTGGGCAAGGAGTATTGGCTGGTAACTCTAGATCTCAAGGAGGCATACCTGCACGTCCCCATACGACCACATTGCAGAAGATACCTCAGATTTCTTGCAGGATCAGAGCATTATCAATTCTCAGCATTGCCCTTTGGTTTATCTACTGCACCCAGAGTGTTCACGAAATGCCTGGCATCAGTAATCGCTCACTGCAGGCTTCAGGGAATCCAAATTTATCCATACCTGGACGACTGCCTGATACAAGCGGACAACAAAAACAAGCTAACAGAAGACTTACAAAGAGTCATTTGCTTACTACAGGCCCTGGGATTCACAGTCAATATAAAAAAGTCAAGACTGATACCATCCCAAACAATAACCTTCTTAGGTGCAGAATTGGACACAGTAAAACAGATGGCATTCCTAACTGCAGAAAAACAAGAACAACTTCCTTTCTACTTTTTGGCATTAACAAAGCAGAACAAACTAACAGCAAGGAAAGTACTGCAGGCCTTGGGCTTCATGGCATCCTGCATAATCCTGGTCCCCATGCCAGACTGCATATGAGAAAGCTACAGTGGTACCTAAAGAATTTATGGTCTCAACACAGGCACAGCTTAGAAACCGAATACCACTAATTCCATGCCTGAAACAAGAGTTCCTATGGTGGGCTCAGGCATGCCAGTCAAACCCAGGTTTGCCCTTCCACAGCATTCAACCAAGCCAAACCATCACAACGGACGCCTCAGACCTCGGTTGGGGGGCCCACATGCTGGACAAGTGCATACAAGGCTTATGGACTCCAGAGCAGCTGCACCTGCACATAAATCAAAAAGAAATGCTGGCAGTACAACTAGCAATCCAGAATTTCAGACCATTCCTCCAAGAAGGCCAGTTGATAAGGACAGACAACACCACATTCATGTGGTACATCAACAAACAGGGAGGCACTCATTCATACCCTCTATGCCGAATGGCCCTGGACCTTTGGAATATGGCTCTGAGTTGCAACATTCAGTTACAAGCAATTTTTGTACCGGAAAAGAAAACATCCTAGCAGACATATTAAGCAGAACTACCTCGGATGCTCACGAATGGATGCTACACCCGGACATCTTCAAGGCCATCACAAAGAAATGGGGACTGCCACAAATAGACCTATTCGCATCCCCACTCAATCACCAGCTCAAGAAATTCTGCACAAGGACATACCACCCACTTGCTTGGAAGGTGGACTCTCTATCCTTCAGTTGGAAAGGCCTGACAGCATATGCATTCCCACCTCTTACTTTGATGCACAAGGTGCTATTGAAAATCAAAGAGGAACGTCCAAGGATAATTCTGATAGCTCCAGATTGGCCAAGACAACATTGGTACCCATTACTAAGGAGCATGTCTCGGGGGAGAATGTGGACGCTACCCCTGATTCCCTTGATGTTAACTCAGAACAACTACAACATCCTGCATCCAAACCTGAAAACTCTGCAACTGACTGCCTGGAACATTACATAAGAGCAACTAACCCAGATTTATCCCAAAGGGTTAAAGACATTATCCTTGAGGCCCGCAGACCCTCAACACGAAGGAACTATGCAGGAAAATGGAAAAGGTTTCTCATTTGGAGTACCGACAGGGGCAAAGATGTGTCAAAGGTAGACATTGCCAACATCCTGGAGTATTTGGCAGAGCTTTTCCATACAGGCCTGTCCTATTCCTCCATCAAAATACATGCATCAGCTATTTCTGCAGAATACAGCTTGATCCACCTGTCTTTTCGCATCCTCTACTCAGGCAGTTTCTGAGAGGAATTAAGAATGTAAAACCTCCTAGGAAACCACCATTACCAGCATGGGACTTGAACTTTGTACTAGAAAAATTGACACTTCCCCTTCGAACCAGCAGCAACAGCAGATCTTCAACACCTATCCTGGAAAACTGCTTTCCTGCTGGCAATTACCTCAGCAAGAAGGGTTTCGGAACTACAGGCTTTAATGACAGTACAACCCTTCCTAATCTTCCATCAAGATAGAGTGTCCATGAGAACTAATCCTACATTTATGCCTAAGGTGGTATCCAGAGTGTCTTTAAACCAGGCAATCCACCTACCTACCTTCTTTCCCAATCCACAGAACAGGGGGGAAAGACTGCTGCATACCTTGGATGTACATAGACAGTTACGCTACTACCTGGACAGAACCAAGGGCAATAGAAAATCTGACCAGCTTCTGGTAGCATATGCAACAGGAAGGAAGGAAAAGCAATTTCCAAACAGACAATCTCCAAGTGGATAGGAAATTGCATTAGATTCTGTTACTCCTACCATGGAAAGCAAATTCCACAGAACATAAGGCCTCATTCTACAAGGGCTACAGCCACTACCACAGCTTTCTTACGAGGAGTGGCTACCAAGGACATTATAGAGGCTGCTACTTGGACCTCCGTGCATACATTTGCCAAGCATTATAACTTACCTTTATACTCTAGATCCCGAGCAGGGTTTGCCACTGCTGTTTTGCAAGGGATCCTAACTACACCATAATTTCTTCTTCCTCCTCCCCTAGTTTGGCTATGGTATTCTACCCATTTGTAAGGACTGCAGATGCATCCTTGAAGGACATAGTACAGTTTTGTACCTACCATAAATGTAGATGTCCGAACAGGATAGCATCTGCAGTCAGGATTACCCACCCTCCTTCCCCTCTGTGGTACTCCTAGGGTATTTGCCCACCTAATAGCTAGCTGGGGATCTCTTATGGTGTATTTGTTTGTATATATGTACGTACATGATTATTTTTTGTGTTTGCCTTCTACTATTTGGAAACATTGGCATTTATCCAAAAATCTAGCTATCCAAGAGGGCAACTGGCATCTGGGGCAAGAAACACTGAGGAAAATGGCGTCGGCTGATGCCTTTATACCCGAAGAACTGCAGGTATGACGTCGGGTGAAGTGCGACACCAGCCGAGGCCAGACCCAGACTTTGGAATCCGGCCGACCGAAGGGCTGCCTGACGACAGGACAACCCATTTGTAAGGACTGCAGATGCTATCCTGTTCGGACATCTACATTCATGGTAGGTACAAAACTGTACTTTACCTTGTTTTTCCCGAAGGGTATATGGGGGCTATTCAACCGGTACCAGAAAAGGAAAAAGGACAAAGTTTTTATTCAAGACTTTTCCTAGTACCCAGAAAAGACAATTCATGGCATCCAATACTGGACTTATCGATTTCTGAACACGTTCCTGGATATTCCAGAATTCAAAATGCTGACTTTACAACAGCTACTGCCTATGCTAGGCAAGAATGCTTGGTTAGTAACTCTAGACTTAAAAGAGGCATACCTGCATATCCCAATAAGGGAATCATGCAGAAGATACCTCTGCTTTAAAGCAGGTTTTTTGCATTACCAATTTTCTGCACTGCCCTTTGGTTTATCTACTGCACTCAGGGTCTTTACAAAGTGCCTGGCACCAGTAATTGCATTCTGCAGACAAAGAAGCATTCAAATTTATCCTTATCTGGACAACTGTCTCATTCAAGCAGAGGACAAGGACACTCTTCTTTAACATCTGACGTTTGTAAAAAGGCTTCTAGCATGCCTGGGGTACACCATAAACGAAAATAAATCACAACTGGTACCCTCTCAAATAATTACATTCCTGGGTGCAAGCTTGAATACAACTGCCCAGATGGCTTGCCCCACGTCAGACAAACAAAGGCAACTGACAACTTACTTCAAACAAATGGCAACAAAAACCCAGTTATCTGCAAGACAAATTCTGCATGCTTTGGGGTTCATGGCATCCTGCATTCTACTAATTCCATATGCGAGACTGCATATGAGGAAACTTCAGTGGTACCTAATAAGTTTATGGAGTCAACATAGCCTGGAAACAATGAATGTCCTTCAAGGATGCATCTGCAGTCCTAACAAATGGGTTGTCCTGTTGTCAGGCAGCCCTTCGGTCGGCCGGATTCCAAAGTCTGGGTCTGGCCTCGGCTGGTGTCGCACTTCACCCGATGTCATCTCTGCTGGTCTTCGGGTATAAAGGCATCAGCCGACGCCATTTTCCTCAGTCTTTCTTGCCGTGGCGCAAGCAGAAGCTATTCGCAAGTGCCGGTCGGTCAGATCCAGAGATTACTACTACGAATACTACTTGAAGACTTCTAAAAGCTAAGTACCCGTTCGGGACTCTTTCTTGCTTCAGCCAATGTCAGAAAAAGTAAATAACTGTTTAACTTGTGGGAAACAAATACCTCATAAAGATTTCCACTCTTACTGCTTACCTTGTTTAGGCCCAGACCACGACGTAGCAGCCTGTTTAGCCTGTGCTTCCTTCAACCGACCACGCTTAGGCGTCGGTCGGAGTTTGCTGAACAGTTTTTCGGCTCAGATTTTGCGTACATTATGCCGTCGGATCCTCCGACTTCTCAAATTGTTAAAAAACGCAAAGAAAAAGACCGACACTCACGGTCCGCGGT
Organism: Protopterus annectens; assembly: GCF_019279795.1. Lineage (NCBI taxonomy): Eukaryota > Metazoa > Chordata > Ceratodontiformes > Protopteridae > Protopterus > Protopterus annectens. Next base: position 453,558,345 of record NC_056737.1, on the reverse strand, counting down.
TTCGGCCGAAACCACGGTTAAGCAAACCGCGAGTGTCTCGGTTTCAGTCAAAACCGAGCAAACGGGTCAATCTTCAGCCGAATCCATGACTACGACCGAGGCTCCTGCTACCCTAGTTGAATCGGCCTCTGAAGTTTTGCCTACTAATGTGGTTCCTATAGAATTATCAGACACCATCCCTTTGGATGTCTCTACCCCAGCACGTGGTGCTGCTAGGCCTCCTGCAGCCATGTCTATTAAGGCCTTTGCCAGGGCTAAAGCAGCCAAAACTGCTAAATCAGTGCCTGTTAGGCCCCCCTCACACAGGCCCAGTTCCAGTTCTCAAATGCTTACTCTGGCAGAGGATCTCATCTCTTTAATTAGGAGATCCCAATCTCACCCAGACAGGGCCTCTCAGCCTCCAGAAAAGAGACCTAGAGCAGAGCCCCCAGAACCAGTGTCCTCAGATGATTCTTCTGATGACTCAGACATTACAGACCATCCAGAGGCTCCTTTTTCTACTTATGAAGATTCCGATGCTGAAGAATCTATCCCATCTGCCTCTCCACCAGAGGAATTTTCCTTTGGGGAAACTTTACATGCCATGAGAGAGCAATTCCAATGGCAGGGACAAGATTTCTCAGATTCAAGAAAAAGGCTTAGGACCTTTCTACACTTACCGCAACATAGGCCCTTAGCTATACCTCCAGTTCTGCCTGTTGTGGATGATGCATTTAATGATGTTTGCACTGCTCCTGATACTTTACCTCCAGCCCCTGCCAAACCAGATAGGTTTTACAGGGTACCGGACACTCATCACCACCTATACAAGGCCCCACTAGCAGATCCTGAGACTATCTCTCAGGGGCCTAAGGCAGTAGCTTCGACCTCAGCAAAAAACCCTCTCCCTTCTGAAAGGGAATCCAGGTCCTTAGAGAGATGGGGTAAAAAAGTTTACACCTCTGCTACTCTCTCAGCTAGAGCTTTGAACTGTCAGTTTCATATGATCCAATACCAAGAGTTTATGCTTGATCAGTTAACTAAGAAACTGTCCTCTGATGACTCCTTAGATAAGAAATATGTTTTAGAAATGGTGAATAACATTCAGCAGGTTAGTAACCATTCTTTAAAATGTGGCTATGATGCACTGGAGGCTTCAATTAGATCAGCCATGACTGGCACAGTTATAAGAAGGCATGCATGGTTGAAAGAACAGGTCTTGCGGATCATGTTAAAAGCAAAGCTGTTAGATGCTCCTATGGATAAGGCCAGTCTATTTGGTTCTCCTGCTCAGCAAGTAATGAAGAAAATGGAAGAGAAGGCAAAATCTGTACAAACAGTTAAGGATTTCTTACAGGTTCAGCCCCAAGCTTTAGCAGGAACTGGCCTTCCAAAAATTTGTCCTTTCCAGACTCCTCTAAATCTCAGAGAGGCAGGAATAGTCGCTCCAGAGGCAGAAATCAATCCAGAGGAGGTGCCTACAGAGGACACCAGTGGCAAGGCAATAACCAGCGAGGCACAGACACAACCACTGCCACTGCAACAGGACAATCACAGTGACTTGGCTCTGACACCGCCTACCAGGGAACAAATAGCAGCACCCTTAGGCGGAAAGTTAGCCTTATTTTCAAAAAATTGGCACTATATCACAAAAGACAAGTGGATTTTGCAGACCATAGACCAAGGCTACAGGTTTCACTTCCACACCTTACCAGTAAAAGAGGAATGCCAAACCTACCTCCAAATCAGAAAACAGAAGCTCTAAAGCAGATAGCTCAATTAACAAAGATGAGAGCTGTGGAAAGAGTACCACCAACAGAACAGGGCAAAGGATTCTACTCCAGACTCTTCCTAGTACCAAGAAAAGAGAAAAGTTGGAGACCTATTCTCGACCTGTCCATGTAAACACATTCATCATTGTCCCAAAATTCAAAATGCTGACCCTACAGCAACTTCTTCCCATGCTGGGCAAGGAGTGTTGGCTGGTAACTCTAGATCTCAAGGAGGCATACCTGCACGTCCCCATACGACCAAATTGCAGAAGATACCTCAGATTTCTTGCAGGATCAGAGCATTATCAATTCTCAGCATTGCCCTTTGGCTTATCTACTGCGCCCAGAGTATTCACAAAATGCCTGGCATCAGTAATCGCTCATTGCAGGCTACAGGAATCCAAATTTATCCATACCTGGACGACTGCCTGATACAAGTGGACAACAAAAGCAAGCTGACAAAAGACTTACAAAGAGTCATTTGCTTACTACAAGCCCTGGGATACACAGTCAATTTAAAAAGTCAAGACTGATACCATCCCAAACAAGAACATTCTTGGGTGCGGAATTGGACACAGTAAAACAGATGGCATTCCTAACTGCAGAAAAACAAGAACAACTCCTCTTTACTTCTTGGCATTAACAAAGCAGAACAAACTAACAGCAAGGAAAGTACTGCAGGCCTTGGGCTTCATGGCATCATGCATAATCCTGGTCCCCCATGCCAGACTGCATATGAGAAAGCTACAGTGGTACCTAAAGAATTTATGGTCTCAACACAGGCACAGCTTAGAAACCGAAATCCCACTAATCCCATGCCTGAAACAAGAGTTCCTATGGTGGGCTCAAGCATGCCAGTCAAACCCAGGCTTGCCCTTCCACAGCTTTCAAGCAAGCCAAACCATCACAACGGATGCCTCAGACCTCGGTTGGGGGGCACACATGCTGGACAAATGCATACAAGGATTATGGAATCCAGACCAGCTGCACCTGCACATAAATCAAAAAGAAATGCTGGCAGTAAAACTAGCAATCCAGAATTTCAGACCATTCCTCAAAGAAGGCCATTTAATGATAAGGACAGACAACACCACAGTCATGTGGTACATCAACAAACAGGGAGGCACTCATTCATACCCCCTATGCAGAATGACTCTGGACCTTTGGAATATGGCCCTGAGCTACAACATCCAGTTACAGGCAATATTTGTACCGGGAAAAGAAAACATCCTTGCAGACATGTTAAGCAGAACTACCTCGGATGCTCACGGATGGATGCTACACCCGGACATCTTTAAGGCCATCACAAACAAATGGGGAATGCCACAAATAGACCTATTCGCATCCCCACTCAATCACCAGCTCAAGAAATTCTGCACAAGGACATACCACCCACCTGCATGGAAGGTGGACTCTCTATCCTTCAGTTGGAAAGGCCTGACAGCATATGCATTTCCACCTCTTCCTTTGATGCACAAGGTACTACTGAAAATCAAAGAGGAACGTCCAAGGATAATTCTAATAGCTCCAAATTGGCCAAGACAACACTGGTATCCATTACTGAGGAGCATGTCTCGGGGGAGAACGTGGTCACTACCCCTGATGCCTTTGATGTTAACTCAGAACGACTACAACATCATGCATCCAAACCTAAAAACTCTGCAACTGACTGCCTGGACCATCACATAACAGCAACTAACCCAGATTTATCCCAAAGGGTTAAAGACATTATCCTTGAGGCCCGCAGACCTTCAACAAGAAGGAACTATGCAGGAAAATGGAAAAGGTTTGTCATTTGGAGTACTGAAAGAGGAAAAGATGTGTCAAAGATAGATATTGCTAACATCCTGGAGTACTTGGCAGAGCTTCTCCATACAGGCCTGTCCTATTCCTCCATCAAGATACATGCATCAGCTATTTCTGCAGAATACAGCTTGATCCCCTGTCTTCTCACATCCTCTACTCAGGCAGTTCCTCAGAGGAATCAAGAATGTAAAACCTCCTAGGAAACCACCATTACCAGCATGGGACTTGAACTTTGTGCTAGAAAAATTGACACTCCCTCCATTTGAACCAGCAGCAACAGCAGATCTTCAATACCTATCCTGGAAAACTGCTTTCCTACTGGCAATTACTTCAGCAAGAAGGGTTTCGGAACTACAGGCCTTAATGGCAGTACAACCCTTCCTAATCTTCCATCAAGATAGTGTCCATGAGAACTAATCCTACATTTATGCCTAAGGTGGTATCCAGAGTGTCTCTAAACCAGGCAATCCACCTACCTACCTTCTTTCCCAATCCACAGAGCAGGGGGGAAAGACTACTGCATACCTTGGATGTACATAGACAGTTGCGCTACTACCTGGACAGAACCAAGGGCGATAGAAAAACTGACCAGCTTTTAGTAGCTTATGCAACAGGAAGGGAAGGAAAAGCAATTTCCAAACAGACAATCTCCAAGTGGATAGGAAATTGCATAAGATTCTGTTACTCCTACCATGGAAAGCAAATTCCACAGAACATAAGACCTCACTCTACAAGGGCTACAGCCACTACCACAGCTTTCTTACGAGGAGTGGCTACCAAGGACATTATTGAGGCGGCTACTTGGACCTCCGTGCATACATTTGCCAAGCATTACAACTTACCTCTATACTCTAGATCCCGAGCAGGGTTTGCCACTGCTGTATTGCAAGGGATCCTAACTACACCATAATTCTTCTTCCTCCTCCCCTAGTTTGGCTATGGTATTCTACCCATTTGTTAGGACTGCAGATGCATCCTTGAAGGACATAGTACAGTTTTGTACCTACCATAAATGTAGATGTCCGAACAGGATAGCATCTGCAGTCAGGATTACCCACCCTCCTTCCCCTCTGTGGTACTCCTAGGGTATTTACCCTCCTAATAGCTAGCTAGGGGGGATCTCTTATGGTGTATTTGTTTGTATATATGTACATACATGCTTATTTTTTGTGTTTGCCTACTATTTTTTTGGAAACATTGGCATTTATCCAAAATTTAGTTTTCCAAGAGGGCAACTGGCATCTGGGGCAAGAAACACTGAGGAAAATGGCGTCGGCTGATGCCTTTATACCCGAAGACCAGCAGAGATGACGTTGGGTGAAGTGCGACACCAGCCGAGGCCAGACCCAGACTTTGGAATCCGGCCGACCGAAGGGCTGCCTGACGACAGGACAACCCATTTGTTAGGACTGCAGATGCTATCCTGTTCGGACATCTACATTTATGGTAGGTACAAAACTGTACTTTCCTCTCATTCCCTGCCTACAACAGGAGTTTCTTTGGTGGGCAGGGACATGTCACCAAAGCAAGGGACTGTCATTCACTCTACCCCCCTGCCACCCAAACCTAACTACAGACGCATCATACTATGCTTGGGGGGCCCACCTGGCAGGGAGATGCATTCAGGGCAAGTGGAGCCCAAACCAAATGCATCTACATATCAACCAGAAAGAAATGCTAGCTGTTCAGAATGCTCCGACAGCCTTCAAGGAAGTGCTTCATCCAGGACAACTACTGATAAAGATGAATGCCACAGTTATGTGGTACATAAACGAGCAGGGGGGGTACACATTCCTACCCCCTTTGCAGACTAGCCATGGCCTTGTGGAACACAGCCTTGACTTACCAAATACATCTCCAAGCTCAATTCCTGCCAGGAAAGCAAAATACTGTGGCAGAAGACCTAAGCAGAAATCTTATGGACCCGCACGAATGGAAACTGGATCCACAAATCTTCAGCATCTTAACACAGAAATGGGGGAGCCCAGACATAGATCTATTTTCCTCTCCCCAAAATTATCAGTTGGACAAATTCTGCACAAGAACTCCTCACAAAAAAGCATAGAAAGTAGATGCTCTATCCTTCAGCTGGAAAAACCTATCAGTCCTATGCCTTTCCCCGTCTGCCTCTTCTCTCCATGGTCTTACTAAAAATCGGACAGGAAAACCAAAAATGATCCTAATTGCTCCGGACTGGCTTTGCCAGCACTGGTACCCGCTTCTAAGGAACATGTCACACCTTCCTCCATGGTACTTGCCTCAAATACCTCATCTATGGTCTCAGCAGAACTATCAAATTCTGCACACTCAACTCCAAACTCTGAATCTTGCAACACGGCTAATCAACTAATTATTCAAACCACACCTCCCAATAAATCTGTGATGGATGTCATTTTGAAAGTCAGAAGGCCTAGTACTAGAAAATCTTATGCTGATAAATGGAAGAGATTCTGTGCTTGGAACCAAGCAGAAGGAATAGGCACAGCAAAGCCCAATATTCCTCTGATTTTACAATATTTAACTGAGATGCTTGACAAGGGCATATATTTTTCTTCAATAAAAATCCATGCCATTGCCATCTTGGCTCATTACAACACAGGGCCTCCCCACTTTTCTCATCCACTGCTTAAACAGTATCTTAGAGGGGCCAAACATTTAAGGCCTCTCAGAAGAGCACCAACTCCTGCATGTGACCTCAATTTTGTGCTGGAAAAACTCACCCTGCCTCCTTTTGAACCAGCAGCTACTGCGGATATGAAATTTCTATCTTGGAAAACAGCTTTTCTTTTGGCAGTCATTTCAGCAAGAAGGGTTTCAGAACTACAGGCTCTTGTGGAATGGAGCCTTTTATTATATTTTACCTGGACAGGTTGTCCCTCAGGACCAATCCTTCTTTTATGGCTAAGGTGGTATCCAGTGTGGCTCTTAACCAGACCATTCACCTGCCAACATTTTACCCAAATCCACAGAACAAGGGGGGAACGAATTCTGCATTCATTGGATGTACACAGACAACTAAGATTCTACTTAAACAGGACCAAATCTCTAAGAAAGTCTGAGCAATTACTGGTAACATTTGCTGCAGGATCAGAGGGGAAGGCTATATCAAAGCAGACTATTTCTAAATGGGTAAGCCACTGCATTTGTTTTTATTTGCACAATGGTAAACCTGTGCCCAAGGGGATCCGATCACATTCCACCAGGGTTGCCTCTACTTCAGCAGCTTTTCTCAGAGGGGTCCCAACCAAAGACATTCTAGAAGCTGCTACTTGGAGCTCTGTTCATACCTTCACAAAGCATTATCATTTACCTCTCTTCTCCAAATCCAGGGCAGGCTTTGCCACTGCAGTCCTGCAGGGCCTTATAGCCGCTCCTAATCCTCCCATCCATAGCTTTGGGATTCTACCCAAATGTAATGACTGCAACAGTGAAACACGAAGAACATAGTACAGTTGTGTACACTTAACATAAATGTAGATGTTCGAGTGTATTCACTGTTGGAGTCCGGGTTACCCACCCGCCATCCCCCATTCTATATCTTTTCTTCACTATACTCAAAAGCCTTTGTATTTGCTTTTTGTTGAAGGTAAAGTTTGTTTCTGAAAGTGCATTTACATATTTACTGTTTGTTTATATATATTTTTGCTCCCCATTTGGGGGGCACCTGATATCTGGGGCAAGAAAAACTGAATAAAATGGCGTTGGCTGCATGATGTTCTTCGTGTTTCAGTGTTTCAGTCATTACATTTGGGTAATCCTGCTGGCAGGTTGCCCTCAGCTGGCTTGAATTCCAAAGTCTTGGGTCCTATGTCGGTTGCTGTCACCCCTTCCCTGGCGTCAAGTCATCAGGGGTGTGAAAGCAGCAGCAGACGCCATTTTCTTCAGTCTTTCTTGCTGTGCGGTGCCCGAAGCAGAAGCAGTTCGCAAGTGCCGGTTGGCCGACTCCTGAAATTTTCATATTCGAGTTTCAGAACCAAAGTCTTCAAACTAAAGCTAAGTACCCTGTTGGGGAAAGTTTTTCTTGCTCCTTACCGATGTCAGAAAAAGTTAATAATTGTATTACTTGTGGAAAGCAAATACCTCATAAGGATTTTCATTCTTACTGTATTCCTTTGCCTAGGCCCTGATCACAACATTACTGGTTGTTGGTTTTGTACTAGATTTAACCAACGCACTATTAAGCGTTGGTATAATTTTGCTTGAAAGTATTTTGGTAGCCGGTTTAATTATCCTAAAATGTTGTCGGATAGCCATCCGACTACCGGAGTTTACAAAAAACGCAAAGAAATGGATAGAGAAAAACAACCGAAGCCCAAAACCGACGACGGAACTTCTAAGCCAGTCGCTGGTTCGCCGGTTCTCAGTGAGGCGCTTTCGCAGCCCCTGACAACTGCTACTTTAGAGTCGCAGGCTGCTACCGATTCCCACGTGGAGTCGGCCATGCCGCTGAATACTCAAAGTATTGGAGCCTCGGATGCTAACCCTCAGATGGGTCCAGAGCCTCTGAGCAGGTGCCGGCTTCTGAGGGTGTATTCAGACCTCAACATCTTTACATTAAAACGACTTCAGCTTTAAAGACAAAGACTAAAGCATCTTCTAGAGCAAAGAAACAAACTCATGAGCCACATGTACATGCCTCCATGCCCAAAAAACAGATCATCAAAGTGGCCGAAGACTCGATTACCTTGATCAAGGGTTCCCATCCCCCTCCTGATAAGAGGCCTAGGCAAGACACTGACTATGAATCTTCAGATCAGGTTTCTATTTCTTCTGATTCCTCTTCTGATCAGGGATAAATTCTTTACCCCCCATGAGGATTCTGATGCTGAAGAATCTATACCTTCAGCATCCCCTCCTGAGGATTATTCCTTTGGGGATACCATGAGGGGGCATTTTCACTGGAAAGCCAAGATTTTTCAGAATCTAAGAGGCTCAGGGATTTCCTTTTACTACCACAGCACAGGCCTCTAGCCATTCCCTCTGTGTTAGACATTGTAGATGTCTTTTCTGAGTCTAGTTTGACCCCTGACTCCTTACCCTCCAGCTCCTGTTAAGCCTGACTGATATTACAGGGTCCCTGACTCTCACAAATTTATTTTTAAAAACCCTGCTGCTGACCCATAAACTATTTCACAGGGTTCAAAGGGAATTAATGCCTCGACAGCAAAAAACCCAACCCCCTCTGACAGAGATTCAAGGGCACTGGATAGATGGGGAAAAAGGTTTACACATCTGCAACTTTGGCTATAAGGGCCTTAAACTGTCAGTTTCATATGCTCAAGTATCAGCAACATCTCATGGGATTGCTTAAACAGAAAATGATGTTAAATTCAGAATGTGCTGAAAACAAGGAAATGCAGGATTTATTGCATGCAGCTGAACAAGTTGGAAAGCATACTTTGCAATGTGGTTTTGATTCTTTGGAGGCCTCCTGCAGGTCCGCAGTTACGGGTTCTGTAATTAGGAGGCATGCTTTGTTAAAGGAACAAAATCTGCCTGATCATGTTAAAGTTAAGTTACTAGATGCACCTTTACAGCATGATACTTTGTTTAGTGTTAAGGCAGAAGAGGTGTTAAAGAAAATGGAAGACAAAGCTAAATCTATGCAAACTGTTAAAGATTTTTTTTTACAAGTACAGCCACCTAGGTTTAGTAAACACTGGCCTACTAAGAATTGGTCCTTTCCTGTGTCAGGCAGACCTCAAAGGGGCAGATCCAGACGCCCTAGGGGCAGATCCCAGGCGCAAGGTTCTTATAAGTCAAAACAATGGGGTGCCTCTACCTCCAAAGCTGGAGAAGATAAAGCACAAACATACAGAAAGAAGTCCCAATGACTTTCCCCTGCCTGCACCAAGCACTTATCTTCTGGCAGCACCCTTAGGGGGAAAATTAGCACTTTTTGCTCAAAATTGGCACATTGTAACCCAGGACAAGTGGGTTCTAAAAATAGTGTCACAAGGCTACAAATTCCATTTCCATACTCTGCCAAAGGCAAACGGCTGGCCAGACCTGCCACAAAATCAATGGGCAGAGGCACAAAAACAAGTTTCATCTCTCATGGACTTGGAGGCCATTCAGCAAGTACCAGAGCAAGAGCAGGGACAAGGATTTTACTCAAGACTGTTCTTGGTACCCAGAAAGGACAAGGCCTGGAGGCCGATACTGGACCTATTTATTCTGAACACATTCCTGGATATTCCAAAATTCAAAATGTTGACTTTGCAGCAGCTTCTGCTGGGCAAGAATGCTTGGCTTGTGACTTTAGACCTAAAAGAGGCACACTTGCATGTTCCAGTCAGACAATCGTGCAGAAGATACCTCAGATTCAAGGCTGGTTCAATGCATTGCCAATTCTCTGCACTGCCCTTTGGCTTATCTACTGCGCCCAGGGTCTTTACAAAGTGCCTGGCAGCAGTAATTGCATTCTGCAGAACAAGAGGAATACAGATATATCCTCACTTGGACGACTGTCTAATTCAAGCAGAGAACAAGGACATTCTTCTTCAACATCTGGCATTTGTGAAAAGACTTCTAACATGCCTAGGGTACACAGTCAACGAAAAGAAATCAAAACTAGTACCCTCTCAAAGAGATAACATTATTGGATGCAAGCTTGAATACAACTGCCCAGATGGTTTATATCACGCCAGACAAAGGCAACTGACTACCTATTTCAAAATGTTGGCAACAAAGGCTTTGGGCTTCATGGCATCCTGCATCCTACTAATTCCATGTGTAAGACTGCATATGAGGAAACTTCAATGGTACCTAACAAGTGTTTGGGCTCAACATTGCCACAGCCTGGAAACAATAGGTTCATAGGTTCATACTAGGCTATCTGCCCTAGGGCATTTATAAGCCTAGTCAGAGTGTGTTTGGCTTTCGCCACCCATTTTAAATTAATTTTGCTATGCCCTGTTTCGAGGTTAGTATACTGTGCCTCTGTCTAACAGTGATACAGAAGTGATACCCGGGGTAAACCTACGATCTCCCATCCACTCATTCCTCTTGAAGAGAGTCAATGAGGGACTCTGCCTAACCTGGACTGGGATTTTATTCCAGAGTGAAGGGAGCCTCTGGGTTATGAATCTGTCCCTCCAGCATATCCTATTTATTTCAGTGCTGAGGTTCAAGTCTCTCGAGCACGTAGCTCAATGGGATTTGGATTTTCTGAGGTGCAGCATGTCCATTAATTCCGCGTTGGACGTGACTTTATACGTCAGGCACAGATCGCCTCTGAGCAGGCGGTATCCCACTGAGTAGAGCTGAAGTTTCTTTAACCGGGCAGCATATGGCATCTGTTTGAGCCGTTTGATCCTCTTGGTGAGGTACTTTTGGGGTTTTTCCAGTTGCTGCAGGTGTCTGGTAAGGTGCATCCCAAAAGGGGCATTGTACTCGATTATGGGCCTGATGAGGTATGAGTAAAGAGGCATGATGACCTCCCCTGATCTAGATGTGAATCCCTTCGTGATTAGGTGGGCTATATAAAATGTTTTTCTAACCACTTTGGCCACGTGGTTGTCAAATGAGAGATTGCTATCAACTTGGGTCCCCAGGTCCCTAATTACTTCTTCTGTACTTAATGGATTACCACCTATGTGGTAATTTGTGGGCAATTTGTTTTTGCCTGAGGGGATGACTATACACTTTTTGGCGTTTAGCTTGAGGCCATGGCTCTGGCACCAGTTGTCTGTTTCTATGAGGCCTTTTGGAGTATGCTTGTGTCAGCTGGAGAGTTGATTATGGTGCCCAGTTTGCAGTCATCTGCGAACTTGGTCAGCCACAGTCCTTCCCTGTTGGCCTGTACCTCCAAGAAGTATATACCAAACGAGAGGTCCCAGGACTGAGCCTTGTGGGACGCCACTTGTAACTGGTTTGGAGTCTGACATGCCTCCAGCAATTCTAACCATGTGGGTTCTGTCCTTGAGCCAGTTTGCAACCCATCTAGTGACATAGGGGTTTATATTTAAGCTGGTGAGCTTATCTATAATGCCCGAGTGGAGTATTGTATCGAAGGCTTTTGCGAGGTCCAGGCAGGCTGTGTGGACCACCTTCCCCTCGTCAATGGTCTTGGTGACTGTTTCAAAGAAATCAACCAGGTTTAAGAGGCAGGATCTGCCCTTAACAAAGCCGAACTGGGTAGGATCCAGTGTCTGTAGGTCCCCAATATCTTTATTTATGAGGTCCATGATGATGATACTTTCCATAGCTTTGCAGACCAAGCTAGTCAGGCTTATGGGGCGATAGTTTCCAGTATCCGTTGAGGCACCACCTTTGTGGAGAGGGACCACTGTTGCTGTACGCCACTCTTTGGGTACATATCCTGTAGTAAGGCTGAGATTGAACAGTCGTTTTATGTTTGGGTTTAGCTCTTCATGGAGTTCATGTAGGACGCAGCCCGGGACACCATCTGGGCCGTATTTTCCACAGGCCTGGGGCTTTGAAGGATTCCATCTCAGTTTTGAGGAGTGTGAAATTTGCTTTAGAGAAGTTTTTCACTGTGGTTTTCTGGGCAGGGGGTGAGGTCGGATGTGAATATCCAGTGAGATTAGTTTATGGTCTGATCTTACCAGTGAGGGATACACTTCTGGTCTGGAGCATAGAGTCCCCATGTTGGTGATGATCAGGTCCAGTATGTTTTCCCCTCTTGTGGGAGTGGTAATAAGTTGTTCCATACCATTTGAGTTTATAAATTCTAGGAACCTTTGGGCTAGGGTGTTGGAGCTAGAGTAATGCTCCCAGTCTGTTTGGGTAGTTGAAGTCGCCCAATATAATGGTGTTTGGAGAGACCTTCATATTTTCCAGTGTTCTCAGGAAGGCCGAGTGGGGTTCCTGGGTTTTGAAGGGTGGTCTGTAGCAGGCTATAAACTGGAAGGCAATTTTACCCACTGTTAGTTGCACATGGATAGTCTGTGATGCTTCGTGCTGTGCCACCAACCTGGAGGTGTGGGTATCTTTGACGAATATTGATACTCCCCCTCCTTTTGTGGTTCGGTCCAAGTTTTGGGGCTGAAAAGCATGGTATGAGGTATAACCTGGTAGTGCTGGGGTGCTCTCGGGAGCCTTGAACCAGGTTTCTGTTACTGCACAGATATCGATGTTCTCCATGCTAAGGAGAGTTTCGAGTGCGTGCATCTTGAAGTTTAGACTTCTGGCGTTGAGTAGCATTACTCTTAGTTTCTTATCCCTTGTGATACCTATGGAGGTGGGTTTGTCTTTTCAGCCCTGCCTAAAAAAGGCACTATGGGGGTAGCAAGAGCCTTTGCCAATATCCGAAAGCCCAGGGGTGACAGGTGCAAGCCGTCCCTAGCGAAGCATCGTGGCTTGTCGAGCATGTCATCCCAGGCTGACAGGCATTGGCTCCCCTTTGAATGACACCAATACTTAAGCCAATTGTTGAAATTGATCATCTTGTCTTCATGTTGTGGCATCATTCTTGGTGAGCGTAAGATGCTACTCAAGGTCAGGGTCATACCGGCCTGGGCTACATGCTCCGAGAGCTCCTCTATGTCTCTTTGCATGTAGTCCAGGGAGGTACGTCTCGGGTCATTCACACCAGCATGGACACTGACTGAGTCATATTTGTACTTGCCTTGGAGTGACCTGAGTGCTTGTGTTGTGGCAGATCCTAGCGCCCAACAGGCAGCTCACCGTGACCTTCTCCTTGTTCAGCCTGGTGAGCGGGATGTCAGTGTGCCTGACAATAGAGTCACCTATTACAAGTGCATCAGGTGTGTTGTTTAGCCTTAAGGGCTGTGACTGTTCGGCACACTGGCTTTGTGAACTGTGTGTTGCACACGTTTTGTTTTGTTTTGTTTTGGGGTAGCGGTTGCTTGCGTGTCTGCTTTGGAGGTCTCTGCTGCTTAGGCAGATTTTTATTTAGAGCCTCAGAGTATGTTTTCTTGTGTTTATGTGTTTGGTTTGCTGTCGTGGTAGGTCTGTGTGAGACTGGAATTGTAGTGAGTGTGGTTTCCATCTCCTCCTGACTGGTTATGCCAGTACAGAGTTGAGAGAGCGTAGCCTCCAGTTTGGCTATATGGTTGCATCTCTCGCTTGTGTTGGAATTTGTTGGGAGGAGGAGAGGGTTGTCTGTGTACATGAGGCAGTTGTAACATTGCCTCAAGATTCCCAGATTCACTAGCTGGACCGGAGAGGAGATTGACAACTGACATTTGCACATGCTAGAATAGTATTGGGAATTCCTTTATAATTGAAAAAAAGGGCCAATGGGGAACAAGGTACTCAAGGGGAGTTTGTGAGGGTGTAGTGCTTTTAATTTTTTAGTGCTAACTTATATAATTTCTTTAGTGAGCAATTGCCAGGTAACTTAAATGCAATGTGTTACAGGTAACTTAAATGCAAAAACGACAAACAGTAACTTTCTTTCAAGTGAAACAAGGAAATAAGTACAGTAAGCAATGCAGATATCACTAGGGATCCACAGAAGCGCTGAAAAGCTGCGTTTTAGGTGGAATTGGCTTTTCAAGGAAATAACAAGCAAACAAACAATAAGCATACAAACAAAGCTAGATTCGGCAGGCCTGGATCTAGTCTATGCTACAGCAAACATTCCCTGCCTGCAACATGAGTTCCGATGGTGGGCAAAGACTTGTCACCAGAACAAGGGATAGCCATTCGCATTACCCCCAGCCAGGCAGACACTAACAACGGATGCATCAGATTATGCCTGGTGGGCCCACATGGCAGGAAGATGCATTCAGGGCACATGGACCTCAAACCAAATGCATCTACATATCAATCAAAAAGAGATGCTAGCTGTTCAAAATGCCCTGACAGCCTTCAAGGACCTAATTCATCCGGGACAACTACTGATAAAGATAGAAAACACCACGGTCATGTGGTATATAAACAAGAAGCGGGGGGGGGGCACACATTCTTACGCCCTTTGCAGACTAGCCATGACATTGTGGGACACAGCTTTGACTTGCCAAGTGCATCTGCAGGTACAATTCCTGCCAGGAAAGGAAAATGCTCTGGCAGACTAAGCAGAAACCTCCTGGATCCCCACGAGTGGCAGCTGGATCCACAAGCCTTCAGCATGATAACAAGGAAATGGGGATGCCCGGACATAGATCTGTTTGCCTCCCCTCACATCTACCAACTAAAAAGATTCTGCACAAGGACTTATCACAGACAAGCCTGGAATGTGGACGTCCTATCTTTCAGCTGGAAATCCCTATCCGTATATGCCTTTTCTCCACTGCCTCTCCTCCCCAAGGTACTCCTAAAGGTCAGACAGGAGAAGTCAAAGATGATACTGATTGCCCCAGACTGGCCCCGCCAGTACTGGTATCCAGTCCTAAGGAACTTGTCTCTATGCCCAGCTTGGACCTTACCTCAATTACCTCGTCTAATGTCCCAGCAAAACAATCGGATCCTGCACAGTCAACTCAGGACATTAAACCTGGCAGCATGGTGGATAATGTAGCCATACAAAAAACACCTGTCAGTAAAGCTGTGATGGATGTCATTCTGGAAGCCAGAAGGCCTAGTACTAGAAAGTCTTATGCTGGAAAATGGAAGAGATTCTGTGCTTGGAACCTGGCACAAGGAACTGATACAACTGTACCAAATATTCCTCAGATTTTGCAATACTTAACTGAGATGCTGGACAGAGGCCTATCTTTTTCATCAATTAAAATTCATGCCTTTGCCATTTCGGCTCATTACAGTACATAGCCACCAATTTTTTCTCTTTCTCATCCTTTATTAAAGCAGTACGTTAGAGGAGCCAAAAATTTAAGGACTCCAAGGAGATCACCAATACCTGCATGGGACCTCAACTATGTCTTGGAAAAGCTCACCCTGCCTCCTTTTGAGCCAGCTGCTACTGCTGATATAAAGTTTTTATCTTGGAAAACAGCTCTGCTCCTAGCAATTACTTCTGCAAGATGAGCTTCAGAGCTACAGTCGCTCATGGCTGTCGAACCTTTTATCATTTTTTATCCAGACAGGGTCTGTCTGAGGACAAACCCAACATTTATGCCTAAAGTGGTGTCCAGTATGGCTCTTAACCAAACTATTCATCTGCCAACTTTTTATCCAAATCCACAGAACAACGGGGAGAGAATTCTGCACTCTTTGGACGTACACAGACCGCTTAGATTCTACTTTGACAGAAACAAAGCTTTCAGAAAGACAGAACAATTACTAGTGGCATATGCTGCAGGATCACAAGGAAAGGCTATCTCAAAGCAGACTATTTCTAAGTGGATAGGTCACTGCATTCATTTCTGCTATTTACACCATGGCAAGCCAGTGCCTAAGGGCATTAGGCCACATTCCACCAGAGCTGCAGCCACTTCAGCAGCCTTTCTGAGGGGAGTACCAACCAGAGACATTTTAGAGGCGGCTACTTGGAGTTCATTGCACACCTTTACAAAGCATTATCATCTGCCAGTCTACTCTAAATCCAGGGCAGGCTTTGCCACTGCAGTTCTGCAGGGCCTCCTAGTCGCTCCTAATGCTGTTTAGCTCCAGCCTCCCAACCATGGCTTTGGGACTCTACCCAAATGTAATGACTGCAACTGTGAAACACGAAGAACATAGTACAGTTGTGTACACTTACCATAAATGTAGAAGCTCGAGTGTATTCACTGTTGCAGTCCAGGTTACCCACTCGCCACCCCCCTTTTTTTTCTATGGATCTTAACTTTCCTTCTCTGATTGACATCTGGGGCAAGAAAAACTGAAGAAAATGGTGTTGGCTGCTTCTTTTATACCTCTGACGACCTGACATCAGGGAAGGGGCAACAGCAGCTGACACAGGACCCAAGACTTTGGAATTCAGGCTGGCTGAGGGCAACCTGCCAGCAGGATTACCCAAATGTAATGACTGCAATAGTGAATACACTCTAACATCTACATTTATGGTAAGTGTACACAACTGTACTTTCTTGTGCTAAGAGGTTGAGATGTATGCTTAAAAACCATTAAAGTAAGTTATATCATGGGTCCTTATGGTGTCCCAGTAATAATAAATGATTTGAGAGATTCTTACTTACAGGTTTTGTGCCATCAGATATGAAAGAATCACTAGTAGTACTGTTGTATAAGGGGCAGAATAAGCAGCAAAGTCTAGTAGCCTATATTGGGAAATATTGTGAGAAATGACTATTAAATATAATGGGGGAAAAAAAGATAAACTCACGACTATGTAACGTACTAGTGGACATTAAGTAACATTGCACATTAACAAATCTACTAGTTGTATGAGCTGGCAAGTGTGGCGAATGATGAAAGGTGGTGCTGTTGTTAGTTATACCTGGACATTGCAAAGGCTTTTAATACACTGCCCCATAACCGCATCTTAGAAGCCATAAAAATACAAGGTGTTCAATCCATATAGTAAAATGTATTGGGTACAACACTAGGTATGGTTTTTGCTACATTTTAGCACAATTTTGGGACTATTTACAGGTTTTTAAATATTTTCTTATGTAATTTCTGAGTTTTACCACATGGGGTCTGACATCTTGAAGTAATTCTGATTTGTTTGGTCTGTCTCTAGGTATCCCACAATGCAGTGCTTGTCTGTTAAAAAAAAAAAAAATTACATCATACATCCTGCCACTGCATTGATTTTACATGGTGGTACCGTTGTTAACCTCACAGCAAGAGGTTCTCCCGTTCGATTCTCGGTTTGGCTTGGGAATGCCTTCTGCGTGGAGTCTGCATGTCCTCCCCACGGTTCGGTAGCATTCGAGAGACATGCGTGCGTAATGGGCGTGCCTTCATTGAAGGTTGGGCGTCGAGCTGGCACCTCGGCGTTTTGTAAAAAATCTATTGCCAATCATTAGCGGACTGGAGTTCCGCTGTGGCTACCCCTTACCGGGAAAAAGCCGAAAGACAAACAAAGAAACTCTGCTGTCTTTCAGTCAGTTAGTTTTAAGTAACATTTCATGCCAGTCAGTGACTACTTAAAACACAAACAGTGTAAATGCCACAGAACAGACATTTAAAGTGCTTTTTTACTGCTGCTGCTTTTTACAATGGCTAAACTGCATTCTTTTGTGAAGTCTGAATTGTACTACTTTGAGTTATCTCCCATCACCTTTCACGCCTAACTTCCCTAGTTGTCAAAGTGCTAATGGTAACTTGAGCTGTTACCTGCTGTGATTGACTGCTCACAGCAGGAGACTTGTCTCCTGTACTTTTTCCTTGTTCTAGCCTTTACTTTTTGTATGGGTAGGGGAAGAACTGAGGAGCTGTGACATCACAGCATAGGTGGGTTTTTAGGATGGTAGTGGTGATGTCAGTTTGGGGAGGGGAATGGCCAGAAAGCTACCTGTATTCAGTGACCTTGATGACATCAGTGAATTGGCGACTGCAACAAGCTTTTCAAGGGCAGGACAAAAGTCTTTTGAAAGTGAAACCACCACAGTACAGTAAGGCACTGTTCTAGTAGAGAGAAACAGTGAATTTAAAATATTTTAAATGCTGTGTTTGTTCATAGCAGGGACATTAAATAGGGAGAAAAAAAGACAGAGAAGTTGAACATTTAATAATACAATCCCATTGTTGTCCTTTATGATCCATTCTTATTGGATAAAGATGAGTTAGAACAACTTGGATATTTTAAAGATCTTGAAGTAATGGTAAATGATAGATGAGCAATTAAAGAACCATGTGAGAAGTATAGTAAACTGTGCAGGGTTATCAAGGTATAAGAGACTTGGCTACAGTGACGGAACTTTATGAAACCTTGATAATGCTAATCTTTGACTATGATGCACCCACCCAGGCTCAATGCATCTTTATTGGAAGATACATTGTCAGTGGTTTCAAGAAGCTTAAAGCATAGTACAGAGGCAGCACTAAAGAAAAAATAAAATAAGATTAAGTAAAGGAACGTGTACTCTCCCGTGAAGAAAGGAGGTCATAATAGAAATGTCCAAATACCTTGCACATGAGCAGAGGTTCACTGACATTACCTTTTCAGGAAAAGTAATGAAGTGGGGCAAACTTCATACATAGACAAGTGAGACTGAAGTAGTTCGAGCAAGGCCTTACGTGCACACACACATTCACTGACTGCATGGTACTTGCATGGAACAAACATCCCAAGATGTGCTACAGACAAAAATATTGGGACATCCAAGAATGTGTAGGGTACATAACAGAGGCTTTAGTAGGTGAAGATAATCACAAGGACCATGAGAAGAATAATTGCAGGCACAACCTTGTGAGGTCTTTAAATGGAGGACCCCTACTATGTGAACACCGTAGTAATAAATGGTATTCATTTTGTTGTGTACTTGTGATGTATGGTCTTCAAACCAAAATCCCTTTGTACTGCAGAATACTGTAATGGTGTTTGTAGTGCATCCTGCTCCCTTCCTGCACGTGTAAGAGGAAAAATACTTTGCCATTTCCTTCAATAACTTAAACAGTGCAAGAATACTTTTCTTGTATTGTAGCCTTTTTGTGTAAGCTAATTGTGATGTGCAGTGTGAAAATGTAGAGCACCTTATTCTATACAACTGTTAAACACAACAAGGTGCATGCTTAGATGCAATAGTTTCCTTAACCTAACAGGAGACTGATGTCCAGTTAGGAAGCATTGTGAAACAGGTCAGCTTTTCTGTTTAGAAATGTACTGTGGCTTTAGGGTTTGGAAGCTGGTATTGATGTAAAGGATAAACATACATAGTAGTAGTGCTTCTTTTTTGTACCATAGACTTGCCCCTATCCAAGGCCAAAAAAAAGTAACATACAAACACTTCCAGATAGATGAAGTGTATGCTAAGCACTCATCCACAGATGCAGGTTTCTATACAAACTCTTCATGAGAAGTGTGTAGAAGAAATAAATGGCTGTTCCTGTAGACAGTATGTCAGAAAATTGTTTCCACGTTCTTGAGAAAACTAAATGAGCAGTTCTGACAGATACGGGGGGAAGCTCGGGGTCTCCGAGGTGTAGGAATGGAAACCTAGCGGAAAACTTAACCCTAAAAATTAGCTAGAGATATTTAACATTATGGAACAAGCTATACTGCTCCTGATTTGTGTGGGGTGGATACTAGTAGTGGATCTTTTAGCCTGCTACGTCACTATAAAATGCTTTCAAGCCTTTTAAGAGTCGCACATTTGGCCACATTTTATATATCCTTGACCAGAATGCATAGCTGTCTGACATGTGTTATTTGATATGTAAAGTTTGGGGAAAGTACTGTTTTTTTTTCATTTACTTCTAATTCCAGAATAATGATTTCATGAGAAACACAGTGCACAGACATGAGCCACCAGTCACAGCCCAGCCAATAGAGGTCCTGGTTAATAACGAGGATGTTGTGGTGGTTGACAAACCCTCGTCCCTGCCTGTGCATCCATGTGGGCGGTTTAGGCATAACACTGTTATCTTCATCCTTGGGAAGGAGCGTGGTCT